>NC_058405.1:61194617-61212491 GCF_002201575.2 Neomonachus schauinslandi | reverse complement strand
AACTGAGTCCAGGAGGAATGAGCTGCAGTAGGTAAGGGACTAATTGAACGTGCATTCTCAGAGTGGCTCCAGGGTAGCACCTGAACACCCCCCCCGCCCCCCGCACAACCCCTGCCCAGGGGTGCTAGTTCTAGGCTCACAGGTGAAGCTGTCTCCTCTCTATTCCATTTTGATGAGGGATCCATATCACCCACCTGTCTTAGGCCAATCTTCTTATTGTCCCACATTTGCTTGAAGTTCCAGAAGAAAGGCTGATTACACTTTTGGCAGGAATCACTGTCCAACCATTCAGGGGTCTGGTGAAATAAAGCACACAACAGATCACAATGCGATGCAGTGAGGACAACGGAGCCATGAACAGTGATGAAACTTACAGAATCAAGACGTGTTTCTAGGAAACGGAGGTGTGATTTCTTAGTCATTTACATCTACTGAATGCCTATGGTATCTCAAGCCCTGGGAATGTAGTGATGATAAAAAGAATCTCTCCCGTCATGGGGCTTATAATTTATGAGGGAAGACTAAACAAGACAATATTATTAATATCAATTATTTAAGTAAGAGGAAGTGTAAAGGCCCAAGGAGTAGAAGCAGCGCGCCGGGCGGGGCGGGTGGGGGGCGGCTGGGGCCAGGTCACTCGCACAGGGTTCTGACGGCCATGTTGACTTTATCTCATATTCTCGGATCACATGCAATTAGATTTGCTCTGGCTATACAGAGTTATGTGTAACTGCACAGTCCACATGTGCACAGCTACCTGCACTGGAGGATACAACCTGACCGCAGTGGGTGCCCAGGAAAGCTGCCTGTCCACCCTCCGCTCACGGCAGGGCCCAGCAAGCCTGGAGACTCTGTGCCTTGCCTCATGGAACACACGCTATTCTGCCTTTATTCACTACTGCCCAACTTCATCATGAGTACTCGAAACGATGTCAAATGGGTTTAAAAGATATGTTAAGCTTAAAGCTATTCTTTAGCAAATCTTTACAGATTATGCATACAGTGATTCTACATCTGTTTCTAGAGTTCCACATTCAACTCTGTACATTTATCACTTGGATGAGGGACAGATCTCTTTCCACATATCACTGAACCTAAGGAACCTGGAAAAATATATCCAACCCCGGGGTTTCTCAGAAGTGAGTTGCAGAGAACTCCATTTTGACTCACAGGACACTTACTATAAAAGAAGCCTGAGATCAAACAAGTTTGAGAAATGCGGCAAACAATGTGTGTCCCCTCTCTCTACAAGATTTTTTCTTGTAGCTTTTTTCTGTTGATGTAATCCTTTTCTGAAGAAGCCCTGTTACAGAACAGACTTGGGGATTTAGCCTATTCTCCTACCTACAAGCAGAAATGAACCTAAAGCTACACATTGTCTCAAAAAAGAAAAGTAAGAAGGTGACATGTGAAGAGTTCCAATTCTTGGTCTATTTATTTTATTAAAACCAAAGAGTTCTTAAGAAGTAAGCTTTGATTTGCTTTGTAATTTTCAAGTTCTAATCAGTTTAAAGACTGATCTAACAAAATGTATAAGACAGTTTTCAGGAAAAACATTTTATCCCTAAAAGACTTATCTATGTTGTGATTTTTCAAAACACTTACGATGCAGGAAAATCAGGAGGATTTACAAAAAATTGTCACACACACTACTATATTTTTTATAAGGAAACATGCAGGGTCAGGACATATATCAAATACATTGTAGTGGGTATCTATGAAGAGGGAAATGGGAGTAAGGAACAGGAAAAGGGGAAAAAAACCCCAGCATGTGTAGTATGATTCCGTTTTTTCTCAAAAAAAAAAACCCTGAAAAACAAAACCCTGTGCACGTGTTTTTGCAGAGAAAACTGTAAGGAAGGATGTTACCGGTGATATTCCTGGGGTGGTGGTATTATTATGAGCAATTTTTTTTTCTTTTTTAAAGATTTTATTTATTTATTTGACAGAGAGAGAGAGCACAAGTAGGCAGAGAAGCAGGCAGAGGGAGAGGGAGAAGCAGACTCCCCACTGAGCAGGGAGCCCGACGTGGGGCTCGATCCCAGGACCCCGGGATCATGACCCGAGCCAAAGGCAGCCGCTTAACTGACTGAGCCATTGACATGTTTTCTATTTGTTAAGGGGTACTCTGTAACTTCTCTACAAAGAACATGTTTATCCATACTTCTAAAAAAGGATATAATTTTTGCAAAAATGGATTTCGTTAACAGTAGAAACACGTTTAGCCTATGAGATGTGGGCTCAGCCACTCCGCCTTCCATCTGCCCCCCAACGCCACCCCCACGGCCAAGCTATCATCTCTGACTGCTTCTACTGCTCAGGAGCACCAGCACACAGGGCGCGACTTCTCTCGTTCACCTTGTCCTTCCTCGTGGTGTTCCCTGTGCCCCTCAGAGCATAGCCAGGCCCGAACAATCTTTCAGCGCCTATGTCCTTCCACAAACTCTCTGCTGAGAACGTTAGCCGACAATGGTAACGCCCCTTCCTAAATGCCCAGCACTAATGTTCCATCCTACAGCAACTGTAATCGCATCATTTTTACCATGTAATAGTTTTCTGAAGTCTTCTCCCATATATTTTTTTCTTCCAGAAAGCCTACCAGCGCAGGGACTGCTTCCTTACATGTCTCCGGCCTCTTGAGGTAAGCACTGCACAGCACTGGCCATGACCCCCAGAAGCCCCACAGATACATCTCAGGGGATTTAGGTTTATAAAATATGACACTTGAAAAAAAAAAAAAAATGGCTGGGACCCTCTCTACTCACTGGGGCTCTGAATCACCCGAAGATTCAAGATAGTCAACAAGTTGCAAGTGCCCCTGTATCTGCATGTCAAAGGGCATAATTCAAGCAAGATGGCTCAAAGGACTGCCCATCAACCAACTGGGTTCATCTCTGGAAAGCACATCATTATCCTCCTTTGGGCCTCTGTCCATCAAGGCTGGAGTCTGCGTGCACCCAGGGAAGAGAGCCTGGCGGCTCCCCCTTTGCTGGTCTGGTCAGTTAGGCCTGGGAAAAAGTGGGGACAGACGAGGTGTGACCTCCCTCGCCCAGGGCAGGCTATCGTGCAGGATCTGCAGTCTCATGGCTGTACCAATTTCCCTGCCTTTATACTGAAGGGGCCAAGTGGTACTTTCAAAAGCAATATTCTACAATTCCCCACTTCCTAACAGTAATGATCATTTTAATTAGTTACTAATAGAACTCCCACGGATTTATGGTTTGAGCAAGTCAGGCTTTAATCTTCTTAAGCATTTAATTACTGCCATTTGAAAGGCATTACATGGTAGATAATAGCAACTACTCTCTTGAAATGAGATTGGGGTGAGGGCATGGAAAGAAGGTGGGAAATTGCTTTTGTCTTTTTAAAGTGTTGCTTTTCTAATTCTTGCATCCTGCAAGGAAATACATTAGATGAATATACACCGTCAAAGGGAAAGCTCACCCAGCATAATTCTAGGGAAATGAGAATACGGCTAACTTCAAAGTTCTTGTCAAGGGGATATTTAGTAAACATGTCCGTTGATAAGATGCTTAAAGATGAAAAAAGAAAACTCATAAAAACAGAATGCCAGAAGAAAACTTAAATGTATTCTTAAAAATGACGGTGTATATATTTGCATAAAGAAGCACAAATAAAAAATTAGTTATTTCTGATATTTCTATTAATATCAAGCTAAGGACTCTTACTTCACCAAATACCATTTCTCACACATTAGTCACCATTCCCTGGCTAACATAAAAGACGCGAGCGAGTCTTCTGTGTTCCTAGGGCACTTTAAGGGATAATGGTCTGAAAACAGATGGTTCCCTCTTTTCTCACCTGAACTTTGGTTGTGAATGGAGCAACAGATTCAGAGTCTAAACAGCTTCGTCTCGGTCGAAATTCTTATGAAATCACTATTACATGAATGTTACACGCCAATTTGGAAGGAGTAAAAAAAAAAAAAAAGGAATTTCCTTTTCTACTAGAATCTTTTATTCTCTGACATAACAGGTCTTATTTCACATTTAATCATAGGAGAAATAAGAAATGAGCAGGAGGGGAGGCCGAGGCGTTTTTTAGCCCAGCCAGAACTGCAGAGTCCAGCCCAGCAGCCACGGAGTGGCCCCGTGACCTGCCATGACACCTACCTCCTGCCTCTCCACGTCCATGTTCCAGACCACGATCCCACCATCACCACCACAGGAGATGAGCTGCCGCGTGTGCTGCGCATAGGAAAGGGCCTGGACTTTGTCACTGCAAAAGAAAGCCAGGGTCAGTGACAGGTCTGGAGAGCAAGGCGAAAGCCCTAAAGGCAGGACGCCCAGCAAAGTCAATCAATGCGCATGCTCCCCCTTGAGCCCCAAGCACAGATCTTAGAAATCAGATGGAATCAAAATGTTTACTTAAGATGCTGAGGCCTAGGAAGAGAGGGTCTTTGTCAGTTACCGACACTTGAGGAGAAAAGCTGATTGTTGAACTACTTGTAATATGGGACTGGCTCCTTCCTTAATTGATTAATTAAATAAAACCTGTGGTACATGGTCATGCTGTATTTGTTCAAAAGTCATGATTTTACTTTTTTTTTTTTTTAAAAAGGATCCCACTGCACTGACCTGCCAGAGCCAGGTAAATTGTGTTGGTTGAGGTGTGGAGTGCATCATGGTGGCTTAAACCCAGGCGCCATTTCTTGGCTTCCAGGGTGAAGCCAAAGAAGCAACAGACTTGAGTTTTGCTGACTCTCTATTTTCTCTAGTTTTCATTCCCTCTCTACTCATTTTGTGCTTTATTTTTCTTTCCAGTTCAAAGATGGCTGACGAAGTATTCCCTCTTGGTGGCAGCCACCATGGAGCGTCCAGTTCTATGGTCTGACAACGTGGTGATCACTAACAAAAGGTTACAGACATTATTTTCCACTGGGTGATGGAACAGGAAATAGGGCTTCTTGGTTGTTTCTGTTTGAATATTTTTCTATTTCGAGCTCAAGTCAATTAAGAATTCTATGCCCACTGGGGAGGAGAACAGTTCCTTGCAATCTGGACTGGTGATTTGTGTGCTTTCGTGTTTCCTTCTGACCTGTGGCTGAAGTTGTGGGACCGAAGCTGTTAAAGCTCTGTGTGTCTGTGACTACAGTTCAGTAAGGCCTTTCCCTCTCATGTCTGGAGCACTAGCCTATCGCCAGAGGGCATCAGTAACTTAGATTACAGTATTCTTTCTTCCTAATTAAAAAAAATTTTTTTTTTAGATTATAGTACTTTTTAGATTATAAGAACTTGTTCTGTTTGGCTTTTAAAGATAAACAAGTGCTTATATAAATTGAATTTTCATAAACTTAATGGAAAAAAGAAAATTGAGCCCCTAAAACTTGAAATTTACTAGACTTAAAAATCCTTTTACAAAAACTACTAACTCAGTAACATTTTAAGAATCTAGGTTCACAGAATTGAGGTGAACTCTTTGGCAAGTGAGACGAGTGTGATAAATTTTAAAACACAGCTATGTCTTTCTCTGATTCATCAGTGTTAAGTATGAGCAAGTGTACATCTTACTTTACTTGGGTTGATTTCTTCTAAATATATACAGGATAACTAGTCAAATAAGCTAATATTATGCCTATGTAATGCTATATATGAAAAATATAAATTCGTGTTCAACTCAACTGTTTTGATAAACTTTTCATATAAATAGCAATTATGTTTTATAGCACATCAACTTAAAGATAATCCCTAAGATCTTTAGGTAACTTAAAATGGATTACTATACATAGAGCTAATTGATAAATAATCATTGGATACCCACTTAGATAATTTCTAAATAGGTCAGAATACTGAAACTTTGATTACAAAGTATAATATTAAGTTTATATATGTTTGCTTCTCACTTTTTATTATAGAGAGGCTATAACTTAGGTGAGTCACATCCATGAACATGTTCATTTTTGCTACCTTAAGGAGACATAAGAGTGGTGTATATTGCAGTAGAAATTTCTGTTGTGTGTGTTCATGAGCTTTGCTCATCTGCTAAAATGCTTGTATGTGACAGTTCTCAATTATCCACATCCTCCCTCCTCCCAATTTTCTCTATGAAATATAAGTTACTCTGGTTAATTATTATAATTAAAATGGGTGGTTGAGATTATGCCAGGGGCAATGATGGAAACAAGATACAACTATGTATGGGCTTTTGTTTTTAACAGAGAAAATAGAGCAGTTGTGTCTTTTTTTTTTTTTTAGATTTTATTTATTTATTTGACAGAGAGAGACACAGTGAAGAGAGGGAACACAAGCAGGGGGAGTGGGAGAGAGAGAGAAGCAGGCTTCCCGCGGAGCAGGGAGCCCGATGCGGGGCTCGATCCCAGGACCCTAGGATCATGACCTGAGCCGAAGGCAGACGCTTAACGACTGAGCCACCCAGGTGCCCCGGGTAGTTGTGTCTTAAAAGCAATGGTTCTCGAACTTTTTCGTCTAGGATCCCTTTACACTCTTAAAACTATTTTGAGAAGACATCAAAGAGCTTTGGTTTAAATAAGAAATTACCAATATTTATTGTATTTGAAATCAAAACTGAGAATTAAAAAAAAGTATCGATTCATTTGAAAATAGCAATGATGAATCCATTCTATTTTAATACAGATAACACAGATTTGGTGAAAATTAACTACATTTCCCAAGGTGACAAATTTTGATGACAAAAATGGCATTAACATTTCTGCAAGTCTTTCTTATGTCTGGCTTAATAGAAGAGAGCCAGATAGATACTCATCTCTTTCTGTATTTGTTCCGATAACCACTCATCATGCAGCTTCTGGAAAACTCCATTGTACATTTGTGAGAGACTATGGATGAGAAAGGCACTTCTTCTAAAGTAAAGTATAAATTTGTTCCAGAATATAAGAGAGAAAAATGAAGGACAAAACTTGGAAAGTGAATTTTATTTGCTTTGGTTTATAATACTCAAGTCTGAAAAAAGAGCTATAAAATGGATTAAAATCTTGGCACAGTTCCCTCAGTTTTGATGGCTTCCTTCCTTGCCTTACTGATTAATGCCTTTGACTACAATGCAAAAGGATATTCTTTACCTTCTATAAAATCTGCCTCGCTAGCAAAGATTCTGTGTGTCACCACATTATTTTCAGAGCTTTATGTTGACTTGGTTAAAGTCCCAAAAACATCTTTGACAACTCATGATTTTGCCTTCCTAGGCCGTACCCTATATATTTTGAAAAAATAAAATAAAAACTTTAGGATACTTCCTACACCTACAACTATCTTTGAGATTCCCTAGAGGGATCCTTGAGAATTGTAAAGATGTACTCCTCTGCCTTATAAAAAGAGAGATGCTATAAATAACTATATGTGTTTGCTGTGTTGCTATTTTAAGAGTTTCATGGGAAGAGTCATCAGATCAGAAGAGGGGCTCGGCCTTCCCTAGGTCAAGTCAGTTTAGATAAAATTTTATTAATGTAAGTATTTCTGAAGTTGCATATTTTATGGGAGGACCCTGGAGGTTTATTGGAGCACTCATTGTCTCTAATATGCTTTCCCCTCCAGGGAAATACTGATCAAAACTCTCAGGAGATAGTTATGTAGGCTATCTCAATAGAGAATTTTATTCTCCTGCATTATGATTACTATTTGTCACAGTAAAAAAAACTAACCATTGAAGTCTTCATAATCTATAGACAATTTCTGTTTTACTCTGATGCTTGCCTGAGGGCTTTGCTATAAGCTACAGGCCAGAAAGGACAATCTCAAGAGTTTCACGGAAAAGGACTATATGTACCAGGTATTTTTAAATATTGATACTTCAAAAGAAGAGACTCTCGGGCAAAGGCTACAGAGCTGACATTGCTTAGGTAATTTTTAAGCTGTGCTAGTGGACTGAGTCAGGATTTCCATGGATTTCTGGACTCTTTTTAGTCTGGATGCAGACAGCTTCATGAATGCAGACTGCTAAACCAAGAACTAGCAGAACAAGAACTAGTTGCACAAGACCGGATGAACTGAAGAGGGACATTTTACTGTGGTTATTTGTCTGGAATACTGCTGATGTTGTTTTAATGTTCTATTTTCTGGATATGGGAGGGTGCTTTTTCTCCTACTTTTTCTCCTCTCTCTAACCTACAATCTTGTAAACTCTGCTTTTATAAGCTAAAGAGAAACATTTAAAAATGACGTCCAGTTTTCAATGATTCCCCCAGAATTCAAAAAGTATTACTGAATCCCCTTAATTTTAATGGCAAATAGTTATTTCATAGGTTCAGTTAGCATCTATCCACAGGATATAGTTGGGCAACCAACCTAGTCCTTACCTAGAATGTCATATTAGAGAATAATGCTCATTCAGATATGATTAGCCGCTTAAACTTACGCAGTGGCTACAAAGCCCTCCTAGGAAAACTGGCCCTAGTACCTGGTTTGCAGGGTCCTGGTCTTACAGGTGGTAAGGAAACTACCAGGCCAGAAACCTGGCAAATGCTGGAAACTTCAAGGAATTCAACCAATGTGTAAGTACTACAGGTGACATATGGCGGAGAATACTGGGCTTGGTTTCCTAGTCTTGGTATAGCAAATAACAGAGGCTTTGAAAAGCCCAATCCAGGACTCCTTATAAACAGTTCCAGGCAGACGTTAATTCTGTGGGCTCGACGGTTGTTTAATAATACTCTACAGCTCTCTACTTGCAAAGCAAACCGGGAAGACCCGTATGGTTAATTAACACTCTCACAGCATGATGTTAATAATTAGGCCAGCCCTTAGGAGGCCAACCTTCTTCTGTGATCAAGAATAATCTCTGAGATTATCATGATTACAGGAGCGGACAGGGGAAGAACTGTGAAAGAATGACATGGGCAAAAAGAAAGTACTGGCATCTTCAGTGGAGGATCAGGTGTTATCAGGCACAACCTTTCTGGGTTATCTGATTCTACAGGGGCCTGCATCTTGCAGCACCTTTAACTGCGCTACTTTATAACTCTGTAAACGTTAACCTGGTATTATGGCAAATGAATCTTTCCAGTGAAGATGCAACGAGTCTCCATGCCCCGCCCCTCCCATGGAGGAAGCCATTTGTGAATCTACCTACAAATTCATTTCCGTTCTCCCCTGCCGATGCATACGTCTGCTCTTTGGATTTTCCTTTGAACTGGCTGTAACATCCTACAAGTTCCTTTATTAATTAATGACTGATATAAAATCTTTGACAGGTACTCGTTAAAAAGAGAGTCTGTTGTTTTCCAACTCTCTTGGTTGTTATTTCACCCGTCTTAAAGTATGGAGCGCCACCGTTCTGACATTCAAGGGCAAGAAGGAAAATCTATCTAGTCGACTCGTAACCCTGTGATTTGAACTGCATTTCATTTGTTAAGGTGTCTTGATACACATCAGTGATCTTGTAAACCCAAAATAAGCTACAGAAGGAAATGCTTTGCCACTCATAGCTGGCAGCAACATTCAGCAACAAATACATAATTTATGGGACTCCAATACTGTTAATAATATTCCAACACAGAAGAGTGGAAGACCGTGACGAATGCTGGATTCCAAGCTTTGTAATAAAGCTGCTCAGGGACTTCTTGATTTAAGGGTTCACAACATAACCGCCTTGCAGCTAAAAACGAGGTGAGGGAACATCTCCAGGTTCACAGATTAAGGGTTATAAAGAATAAAAGATACCTTCTTCTTACATTCATGTTTCATCTGACATCAGTGTAGCATTTCCACTAGAAAGCATTTCAAAACTGGTTATTATTTCCCAGCTGAGAGCTCCATGTATTGCCCAGCAAATGCTCTCACCAGTGCACAAAACCCTCACTTTTCACGACGACCAGAATCTGCCATCTCCAAAGACTACACTTACTAGGGAAGGCCTCATTTCCTTTCTCACCAGCCCTAGAGGGAACATATGTCTTATTAGGCCTAGCTACATGGCCTGGGGGGTCCTGATGATGAATGAAAATACAAGGCCCCTTGCTAAAAATGTCCTAATAATGACAAGACGGTGACAGTACAACATTAGCCCAAGCATGGGGCCCTGTGGGACTGCACAGGTCGCATGCCCAGCGGGCCGGTCCTGTGCCTGACGCTTGCTTGGGAAAAAGGGTAGAGAAGCCTTTCTTCTTTTTATAGAAACCGATTTTCAGACATAAGCTAACATCTGCCCAAATGTCAACTTAGGCCCTCTTCTGCCTCCTAAGAGTAGGGGGGAGCCTAAATGTATAGGAGCTTTCATCTTTTTGATGAAAAGCCCTAGGTGACTTGGGGAAAATCTAATCAGTTAGGCATCTGCTACCAGAGCACTCGCTCTCTTAGATTCAGAACTCCCATATTCATAAACCTCCCAAAGCTCCAAGGACCAGAAAAGGCTCATGAGTAATCCACACACGTGAGGTCTCCCGGATAACTGATACCTGGGGTCATCTCACACCAAGGGGACCCTGGAAGGATTTCCCTCCTCAGGGACCCTATCTAGGAGCACTCGTTCGAGATCAGCAACATTTGGTTGTTTTACTGGCTATGGTGGAAGCTCAGATTAGCCACTGCCCTTCTGTCCACTTGCCATTTCCTGAAAACACTGTACTGAGTTCATGCAGCTCTGTTTGGGGTAACCTCCTGATCCTGAGAACTATGAGAACCTATTCATCTCCTAAGACCCAAATCAAGAGTGACTCCCTCCACAGAAGCCTCCCATTTTTTTTGTCACACTGGCATACTGTCCTACCTTTACCCCATTCTCATGCATCCAGCTTGTTCCATCTAGTCCGTGACTGTTTTCACAGTCCCCTTTGTATCCAGAGTGCCTACTACAAAGTCTGGTATATAGATGGAGCTCAGTAAACAGCTGCTGAATGTCTTATAGAGGGAGTAAGTACACGTGGCAATATTTCCATTGAAAATGCTATATTCAGAGAGAAATACGACTCCTATCCAAAAGCTTGATTTTCAAATTACTGTAATTTCTGTTATCAAGAATATTTTCAACAACCGGCACTTACTAGCCCTTACTCTTGTGCTGATTTTTTAAAAAGATTTTCTTTATTTGAGACAGAGAGAGAGAACGCGCGCACAAGTGGGGAGGAGGGTCAGAGGGAGAGGGAGAGGGAGAAGGAGAATCCCTACTGAGCAGGGAGCCTGATATGGGGCTCGATCCCAGGATCCCAAGATCATGACCTAAGCCAAAGGCAGATGCTTAACTGACTGAGCCACCCAGGCGCCCTTCTTCTGATTATTTTATATGCATTCTATCATTTATGGTTTTTGACAATCTTTGAGGGTTTCTCCTTCCAGTATTATCCTTACTTTAGATAAGAAACCTGAGGATCAGAGAGATGAAAAATCCTGTCAAGGCCTACATGGCCATTAGCAGAAGGGCTGGCTCAAACACAGCCTGGCCTGGCTCAGAGGCCAGCGATTAATGACCACGCAGTACGCCATCTCCCCCTTGATAAGGTTCTCCCCTCTATGAAAACCCTCACTGCTAATTCTTTGATCTATTATGCATTTAGCTCAATTAGAAATGGAAAAGACATCTCTTCCCCTGGATCCTAATAATTCTCTAGTGCTACAATGAGAAATGCTTCTAAATCTGAGATTTGCAAAGAGAAAAAGCTTGCTCTCCTTGACCCTTGCTCTCCTTTCCCAAACCCAGGAGAGTATGAATGTGAGAATTCTACTTCCTTTCCTAACTTTACACGCAATTTGCCTGATAAAGACGGAAAGGTCCAAATTCTACCGATGGATATTTATTTACAAATAGCCCCTTTCTTTACCAAAAGGCTTCGAAGATGCTTGTAACAAAAGTCTTACACATGCTAAGAGTCAGAAGAGAAAAACCAAGAGCTGGGACTGTGAAAAATACAGAGGCCCTGTGTGACAACAGCCCGGGCAGTGACCACATCCCATGTCACCTACGGAATCCCAGTATTGGTGGAAGGTTCCATCCCAAGAAACGGCTCAGATCTTTACCTGTTCTTTAAGTCAAGTTACCATTAAATTAAATTGCCACAAGTCTTAGAAGCCTAAGAAAAATACTGTTAGAAAGGAAAAATATGGTCATAAAGTTGGTCATGAAATGATAGGTATTATCTAAGAGTAAAAAGGGATCTAAAAAGCCCAAGTATCATTATTAGATTTGACATGGGCATGGGACAATAAATGTCTAGGTTTATGCTTCCATAATATCCATCCAACTGGTAATGGATACTTCAGAAATATAACTGGTCCCTAAAACTAGAACCTTTTCTATGCCTTTCCTTTCACAGAGCTAGCACATAATCATGTTCCACTTGCTGCAGGGAATAAAAACACTAAAATGTGTCAAATGCAGATAAAATTGTATAGAAGTATACTTTCTTAGCTTTTTTTCCCTTGGACTTGGAGACATTTTAGTTACTCTAGTGCTAAAGCTCTCTCTGCTTTGATGGGATTTTTATATACCAAATCAAATTACTTGCAAAACTGTCATATTTCTGCTGCTGAAGGATGGAATGAAGCCACAGAACCTAGGACAGAAGACCTGGGGAGCTGTCCCTCCACATCATGCTTGGATATTCCCACCAGAGGGGAAGGCAGTCTCCCCACCCCTCTGCGTCTTTGGTCTGGTTGGCTCTGCCCAGTTCCCAAGCTCACCAATTCGGTGCCCGATTTGGAACTCTAACCACCTGTAGTCACCCTGGGGGGAAGGTGGGAAAATGAAGATTGTAGGACAGCAAGGGACAGCCGTGGGCCCCAAGAAGAAACTCTTTGGCCTCTAAAGTAGAAAGACAAAAGAGATCATGGCGGGGGCGGGCGCCTGGGTGGCTCAGTCGTTAAGCGCCTGCCTTCGGCTCAGGTCATGATCCCAGGGTCCTGGGATCGAGCCCCACATTGGGCTCCCTGCTCAGCGGGAAGCCTGCTTCTCCCTCTCCCACTCCCCCTGCTTGTGTTTCCTCTCTCACTGTGTCTCTCTCTGTCAAATAAATAAAATCTTTAAAAAAAAAAAAAAACATGGAGCACTGAGGGGACCATCTGTTAGTCAATGTTCGCTTCAGTACCCCCAGTACCTAGCACAGTGCAGGATACAAAGAAGGCTCTAAGGAGCTTTCTCTGTTGGACTGAGCTAAGGTTTGGGAGAACTAAGCTACCAGCTGGGGGCTTTGAGGACTCAATATTCTCATCTAAAAGGTGACATCTGGCTTCCCTCCTACATATACAGAGTGCTTACAAGATGGCACTGAGGTATCTGTGTGTTTGCTCTCTGACGAAATACAATCACTGAACACCAATCCCGTGGCCAATTTTCAGGGCAAAGGAATGGTGGCTGTGAACGTGGCCCTGTGGCTCTCCTTCCTGCCTGCTGGCCTGGCCCCTTCCTTCCGCCCCCTTTTGTGAGTCCCATCCTCCTCCTTTCAGCAGCTCCGGTGTCCTCCCTGACTCCACCTCGGGCACTCAAACCCACTCTAACAGGGTGACACCAACTGAGGAAGTTCATTTCCCCCAGACGTGTGACACCAGGCAGCCCCTCTCAGGCAAGGCCCAGTGACGAGGAGCCCCTCACAGAGTTCCCTTTATTCCTCAGCTTGAGCTAAATAAAGCACCAGGCAAAGGCCTTCTGCCATTATTCCTGTTTAAAGTCAGTGCCGACCGGCGGCTCCTGATCTCACCAGCCTGCCATCCCACTAGGTTCTAAGGGTGTGGATTATTGGGATGGACTCCCAAGTATGGTTTGTTTCATTTTCGAAAAGGCCAGGTCTGTATTCCTTAGAAACTGGAAGACCTATTGGCTCAGGTTCCATTTTTCTGGGACTGAGAGACTCTATCTCAATTTTACAGCTTTTCCTTTCTTACCAAACGATAGGTGCAAGTTTCCCAGGTCAACAGTTTGTGGGGGGGCACTCAGCACGCAGTGCTGCTGGTGTTGAGCACTGTTATACTTTACTACCCTGTGGATGGGTCACGCAAGATTGCCTGCAGGCTTTATTCACCACTGTGCAAAAATAAAACTAGTTATGAGCTAATCTGAATGAGCCCAACAAATATTACTGATATTCATTCAAAACTGGCCTTTTATTTCTCTGAAAGACCTGAGGTGGCAGGAATTAACTTGGCATTTTGGAGAATAACTGAGTATTATTAAACAGGACTGTGTTTGGCTTCTCTTTTCCTTCATTTACATGGATGATGTCAACTCCTTTTATACAATACTGATGCATGTCCCCTTGTCACGGAGATAAATACAAGGGAACGATTCCTCTTATGAGCTGATGACAAGGTCCGAGCGGCCCCACAAGCCAGACAAGGCCCCAGACAACGGGCCCATTTTCTAATGTGGGAAAGAAGGCTTCACAGCTACTTCTCAAAGACTAAATTCTAACACTAAGATAATTATTTGTGCAGAGGCCCTCCAAAATTGAATCCGTTCATATCTAATAATCCAACTGTAGATGTAACTACTTAGGAGAATATTTACTGGGTAGATTTACAAAAATAGCTAATGTTGCTTAGAACCAGTCAGCTCGTGGGAGCCTTACTAACATTTGCTATGGCTGTCTACAGTTGTTCTTGACATCACTGTGAAAACTTCACAAGTTCAAAACAATACAGATTAGCTTTAGAGCTCGAAAGCAGATCTACAGTTCTTTTCTGCCCACGACCAGGCTTTGCCCCTAGGACCGGCGGGCAGCACAGGGTAGGACAGGTCAGAGTGTGGTCTGAGGGCTGCCAAGAGAGCTGCCTGGGAGGCCTCGTACAGCACAGACACTTGCAGCTCCAGACGGTGACTGGGCTCTCCAAGGACAGGGTCCAGGAGTCTACACTGTAACAAATTCCTTGGTGACTCTTTGCACACTGCAAGTTTGAGAACAGCTCCAAGGAAACACAAAGCTTTCTTTGCTCTTCCTCTCAGCCCTGTGAAATCTGCCTGTCAAGGAAGAAGAGCCTGATATGAATCAAGGCGAGTGCTCAATAAATATTTGGTAAAGTACAAAATATATAGTGTAAGCTTATTATCTCTCCCCTTTTCCTTAAGCTGCCAGGAATCTTGCCACATTTGAACTCAATTATTGAAATTCCATAGGCTTTCATGGCTTATATTTTTAAGCTCTTTTTTCTCGCATTCTCAAATTTTTACTCGTAAGTCTCCCTGGTTCTCATTTTTACTTTTTATTTCTTTGTTGCCATTATTTTATTTTACAGTTTTTGCAAGCACTCTCAAATCCTCCATGGAATTAAATGAGGTATAAATAAATAAACATACCTACGCACAGATATAATTCAAAGTGGCTATTATTTGTGTTCCGGCAACGTTTGTTCCCATGTTAAGATCCTGCCGTAGACATCAGACCACACGCCTGTTCTAGCTTTCCACTGGGAATCTTTTCTCCGAGTTTGTTAATAAAATCATCAGCTGCCTTACTTGTGTCCTTGGAGCTCGATGGCCGTTCCTTTTCTCCCACCGATGTCCCACATGATGACAGAGTGATCTGAGCTGCCCGAGAACAACACTCGCTGGACAGGGTCCCAACAGAGAGCAGTCACCCCACCTGCGAGAACAGACACAGCTGGACGTTAGTCACAAAGCGACAGTATTTATTATTCACTAATAAATGTGAATACAAAGGAGTTAGGATCTAGTGCAGTTCTTTTGCTTATAGAACAAACAAGTAAGTCCCCGAAGAGAAAAAAACTGGCTCCCAGAATAAAAGTCCCACCCTTTCAGGATTTCCCCCTCACATTTAATGTACCATAAAATCAATTACTATAAAAACCAAAAGAAAAGAAAAAGGAAATTGTCTGACAAGAGACGTAATTCAAAGAATGGAAAATATCACACTACTTGGAAATATTAACCGTATTTTCTTTTTCTTTTTTAAAGATCGAGACACAGAGATACAGAGAGAGCGAGAGCATGAGCAGGGGGAGAGGCAGAGGGAGAGGGAGAAGCAGGCTCCCCGCTGAGCCAGGAGCCGGACGTGGGGCTTGATCCCAGGACCCTGGGATCATGACCTGAGCCCAAGGCAGATGCTTAAGGACTGAGCCACCCAGGTGCCCCTTAACCATATTTTCTTAACTTCTGCCTACCTCCCACCCTGACAATAACAAACAAGAAGTAAATGGAAGTTTAGAAAGCTCAACTGAATTTTTTATTCTTGAACACAGATAAAATTAGACCATAACATCAGAATTTAAAATTTATTTTCTCTTTGGGATTTTAAATTTACAGATTCTAGGCACATCATTTACATCCTTAAGTGTCAATTTCCTCGACTGTAAAATGGGGATAATGGCGCTACATCTGAACATCTACATACAACTACTCTTACCACTAATGATGATATCAACCTAGCCCTTAACTACTTCATACGGTTGTGGTGATAATCAGGTTGGATCAGTTATATAGGACCGCTCTGTAAACTGTAGCATGCAGTACACATGTTGGTTATTAGCATTACTCTACTGGTGTGGCTATAAAATATTATGACAGATCTTTCTCTTGGTAGTCCCCTTATAAATCAAACCCCTGCATGATGAGAACAATATTAACTTTTTCCATTTAGGATGAGCCCAAAGCCTACAAACACTTAAGAATGTGAGAAATACTCATTTTTCCATGATTGAAAAATATTATATTCTGAAAAGAACATGAAATAGCATCTTGTTTATTAGAATCTGACATTTTTTCTTATTTAGATGATCAATTTGTTCTAACAAAGTGCTGCACTTTAAAAGCTTTTAGGAAAGTTTCTTTTACATAATATTCTCAGAAGGTTTTTTTTTTTTTTTTTTTAAGATCAAAAAGGCGGGGAAAAGTCCCACTGTTCTGGCTTATGCTTCATCGCTTCTCCTCATACCTGCACAACATCCTCCTGTCCATGTACAAGTAAACCCCCCCCCCCCCCCCCGCCCCAGTATACATACAGTCCACCTCCTGCGGCCACCTAACAGCACCGAGCACATGGCCAGTGGCACATTCTTGAATGAATGAAGGAGCAGACGAATGAAAATACAAACATCTTTTCTTCATCCACAATCCTTGTTATTTGGAACGCCTCTACTAGACTCACTAACCCTTCAAAGTTAAATCCTGTTCCTCCTTTTGTACACCAACTCTTCGTTCCCTGCTGTTAAACTCCATGATTACCGCAGTCCCTCCTTGTTCCCGGTTTCGCTTCCCTGTGGACACCTGCGGTCCCGAAGCAGATGATCCTTCTTCTGCAGGACCCCAAGAAGGCCAGCAGTGGCCTAACACTGCATGCCTACGTCATGCGCCTCATGTCATCCCATCATGTAGGCCCTGGATCATCTCACTTCATCCCAAGAAGAAGGATGAGTACAGTACAATAAGGTATTTTGAGAGGGAGAGAGACCCCATTCACATAACTTGTATTGCAGGATATTTAAACAGTATGCCTAAGGCTCAGTACTATCTGTAGTTTCAGGCATCCACTGGGAGGTCCTGGAACTTGTCCCCCGCAGATTAGGGGGGACTACTCTATACTTTTTTTTTTTAACCATTCTTCAGTATTTGACAATGTAATACTTCAGAATGTTCTATCCTGCAACACAAGTTATTTATTCCCACACAGTACGCAAGTGACTTACTTTGTTAAATATCCATGGCAGAGTTAGCTACCCGTCCACCTCGATCCTTACGCCCCCTCCATGTATGGAGTGCTTCCTGGAAAGCTGCTGTCCTGCAGGGACCACATTTACCAGCCCTCCTGCATCTAGGGGGCGTGTGACGAGTTCTCAGCAACTGAACCCGGAAAGTAATCTGCATTCCTTCCAGACCAAGGCAGTTAAGATGTCCCTTTTTCACTTTCTTTTCATACTTACTCCTCATAGACTCCAAGACTCAGGGCACGGAGAAACTACATTCTAGAAGGAGCCAGAGTCCCTGAATTACTATATGGAAGAG
>NC_058405.1:61132265-61194607 GCF_002201575.2 Neomonachus schauinslandi | reverse complement strand
TGGCCCAAGGGGCGCCTGGGTGGCTCAGTTGGTTAAGTGGCCAACTCAAGCCAGTGTCCCATTGGTCAAATCAGGGACAATTTGAGCAAGAAAATAAATAAATGATCGCAATGAATTCTCACACATAGAAATAATTAAGAACTCATGAGCCCATATTGGTATAAACAATGGAAAAAATAAATATGGGGAAGAAGTAAAGTTTTTCCTTATAATAAAATTCCAACCAAAAAGTGTGGAAAAGATAATGACTAGAAAAAGCACAATCTGGCAAATACCACAGTCATAACTGTTTCCGGAAAGAGTCATCGATGGAGTCTCAATGGATAGTAAAATTACTGGACAGAAATATGATGAGAAACAGTATTTATACAGTTTCAAAATATTTCCTCATAAAATACTTATGAATTACAAAGGGTGACTACAGTGGAGAAACTTGGCAGACACTACCTTAACCAAATGATAAACGTTAACATCACCAGAAACAGGATAAATCAGTATCACGTGCCTCTTGACACAATCCACTGAGAAGGACGTAACATCACTTCCATGGTATTCTTATAAAAAATGCATAACCTGAATTTAACCATGAGGAAACAGCAGACAAATGCAAATGGAAGGACATTCTGGCTGGTACTCAAAAATGCCAAGGTCATGAAAGACAAAGGAAGACTGAAGAGCTGTCTCACGTTGAAGGAAACGAAGGAGACATTATCACCAAATGCCACTGGTCCTGGATCAGCTTGTGAACACCCCTGAGGACTCAAGAGTATTACACGACGCTTCAGTAAGAGTGGGAAAGATGGAAGAAAAAGCTTCAAGACAGGAAGGAGGATGGGACTGGGGAGGAAAAAAAAAATAACTTTTGAGGTCCATCCCAGCTCTATGTACATGTCCTAGCAATGGTGTCTCTTGGAGGTTGGCATATAAATCGGAAACAGTAGCACTCATTTCAGATCAGTGCATCCAGCATGTATTGAGCATCTTCTACATGGCAGATACCAGGTTAAGCTCTGTGGATACAATCAAATCAAATAAGACTCAGACTCTACTCCCAACACAAACTTAGCTGAAGATGATGGCATTAGTTTGGAGAACAAGAAGGGCATGCATCCTGTGTTCGGTGTGGTATTCTCTCTTGGAACATGTGGCTACTCCCTCTGCCTGGAGTGCCCATCTTACCTTTTATCACCCAAGAAACCTTTCCTTTCTTCAAGGTGGAGCTCAGACGCCGTCTCCTGCAGGAACCCTTCCCCAACACTCTCAATCAAAGTGAGGTTCCCACCTCTGTGTGTGTTTCTATCCCCACACTCACCCACTGCATTGAACTTATCAGATTACAAACATGTCTCCACAGGAGACTTTACATTCTGTATCTTTGTATTCAAGCACAGTGCCCAGTGCCTGGTACACAGTAGGTGCTTAATAAATGTTTATGCACCTGGCCTGTGAACTGGATGGCAGAGAGGAATGGGAGACAAGAAAGAAGATTAATAAGCCATCACTACAGAGGCGTCTGGCAGAGCCTTGGGATGGGGGCTGGTGGGAAGGCAGCGCACTAAATCACAGGGGGCACAGAGGGGTGGAGAGGAGAGCTGCTGACGGAATGGCCTCTTCCTTCTGAGGAGAGTGTTCCAGCAGCCCTCAGCAGACAATTTCCTTAACAGTCCTTCCTACAGATGCTTTTGGCAGCAGGGAAAGGCAACCCCCGTCAGTGAGCCTGCATTCCAGAGCAACGCAGACCCGCACCTCTGCGCAGTCCACACCCAGGGCGTCCTTCTCACCCTCCGTATCTAAGTTGGAGAACAAGAGCCAGGGGCTACGGTGGGTGTGGGTTTCTGTGTTTATATTTCAAATCACAAACATTCTTTCTTCCATTTCACTTCACTTCAGATTCCTCCATCTTTCTGCTCCCCCTCATTTCTTGATATATGCTTCTCCCTGCCTTTGACCTTCATAATATAGGACTGATAGAGCAGTTTCTAACATGAATGTATTCTTAAAAACAAAGGTCTCTATCATTATAAAATTTATCTATACTATTACATTTTCTCATAAATGAAAATTTTAATGGTTGCGTAATATCCCAACACATGGATATACCTTATTTCACTTACTGTCACATTTTCCTCAACTTTTAACTATTATAAATTTTGCTAAGATCAACATTTTCATTTGTAAAACTTTGCTCACGTTCCTATTTAGTTAGAAGTGATTCCCAAACATGAAACTAGATCAAAGAGTAGGAAAAGTTCTAGAAATTTAATACATGTTACAAAAATGCAGAGTGAACTCATTTTTAAGAGACTTTTACAACCTATCTTGCAAAAGCTAGAGAGACTACGTGCAGTGTTGCAAAGTCAGGGCTGGAAACGGCTGGGTCTGCCTTACCCATGTGATGTGGCACCTCGCGTGGGGCGTGCCATCCCACCTACAAGGTGAAGGAGTGCGGACTCCCTGTGACGACAGGAGAGCGACGGAGTCCCCAAAACACAAGGCCTCTTGAATAAAATCTCTGACCTTTCAGCTGCTGCATTTTGCAGTAACTGCAGGCTGAAGTGAGGAGTGTTGCTGTAAATCTGAACGTGCTCTACCTGCAGGCTACCCCCTCCTCCCGAGAGCCACCAACGGACATGCCACTGTTTCCTTGCCACCTCCCAGGGGCGTCTCTTCAAGCACCGTGGGATCTCCCTCCCCAGACCGCTCTAACCTCCAGTGCTCCTACTTTCGGCAAATGGCAGCACCATCCACCCAAATGCTCCAGCCAGAAACCGGGGAGCCACTCCCACCCGAATGCCAAGTGCTGCTGACTCCTCATCTCCTAAAAAGTCCTTGAGTCCCTCCTCTTCCTGCCATGCCCACTGCCATCCGCCCAGTCCAAACAAGTGGGACTCAGGCAGCCGCCTTCCTTCGAAATGGTCTCCGCACATCCATTCTCGTCCCCACCCAATCCACCGCCATGGCTGCCACAGTGACTCGTTAAAATGGAAAGCAGGCCACCACCCGGCTTACACTTCATCACTGGTTTCCCACTGCCTGAGAACAACGTCCGACGTTCTTCACATCGCCTGGAAGTTCAACCTCCCCTCCTGGCCCCTGGCTCTCCACCGTGCCCACGGGACTCCATACGGTTGCTCACACTTTCCCACCCCAGGCTGCATACCCGCGTCACACACCTGGGGCCTAGAATGGTCTCGCCACCTGGGTAACTCTTCTTCCTCCTTAAGGTTTCATTCAAACACCACTTCCCCAGAGGTCTCCCTTTAGCGTTCTGGAGAGGGAGGCCCTCTTCTTCCTTGCTCCCCAAGCAGCCTCTGAGCTGCACTGGGGTGTCATAGTACTGCTGCGCTCATAACCTTTTGAAGAACTACCTCCATTTATTGGTCTAAAGACTGCATTCCATGACTGGAAGCTGAATAGGCAAGCATTATGCTTGTCTGACTCACCCCTATATCCCAGCACTCATCATGCAGAGGGCTAACGATGTGGCTGACTCGATAAAAATCTACATCTACTGGATGTGAAAGCCTTCACTGTAAACAAAAATCAAGTTTTCACAGCTTAAGGATTTGAACTTGCGTATTTGCACTGAACTATGCCTTTCCTTGTTTTAGTTATTTTTGTTACAGTTATACTGTTACTTTCAATAATTCCCCTAACAGTTAATGAACAAGACTGTATTTAAATTTTTGTTAAGCAGTGTGCTTTGGCAACTTATGTTCAATCCCTTCTGTTTCTAGTATGTTCACACTAAGATAATCCTTAGAAGTAAAAGAAAAAAATGACTTTACTGATACTATGAATTTCCAATGGTTAAAATCTGATTCTTCCTCCCTTTGTTCAAGTCAGTGTGACTTTTTGGGAGAAATACTTTCTGATTTCTGCATAAATAGCAAAGAACTATGATACTTGGCATTTAGTTCCAGAAATAAAACCAGCAGAGGGAGCAAAGGAACATAAAACTAGTTTCCTAGGTCCCCATGGATTAGTAAATGCTATGTTGGCCTGTGGTATCAGGCCAATTCCATCTCTAACCCACATTTTTATACGACCTTCTGTACTATAACAGAGTGATGGGTGAATGGTTAGGACTCTGTATACATATCAGACTGTCTGCTTCTGAGTGTGGCTCTGGACTGACAAGACCCCCAATATCATTCTTTAATGGATCTGGGTTCATCTTAAGGTCTTTGTTTTGGGGTTAGGGAATAATCCTTACAGAGCCCCTTTTCCCAGAGTTTGGGACCTCTCAGGGCCCAGGATGGGCCGAATGTAGAGGAAGAGCTCAACAATATGTTTGCATCATCAAGGAATCTCTTAGACATCCCTGCTCTGGCTACAAATGAATGAGTTGTGCTGTAGCCAGACTGGCGATGGGTAAATACTACTGTCTACGGATAATAACAGTAAGTTGATTATGTGACCTGTTACATTTGCCTTCATGTGAGTTAGTGACTCTCCTGGGCCATATCTGGTCTTCCTCAAAGATAGTTCATGATAAAATCATAGAGGAATGCTTTAAACTCTGAGAAAGATAAAGCATAATGCCAAGACGACAGTTGATATTAGAACTAACCCAGAAGACAGAAAACCCTTGGGCCACATCTGGCTCACTACACAGCAGTAAGCGGCAGCTACTCACCCCTTTTCTGGCCTCGAGGCAGCAACAGAGAACTCAGAGCACAACTCTCAGCCGTACAGTGAATGGCTGACTACTAAAGAGCCAAGCTGAAAGCCACCTCTGCCTAAACCAGGTCTGGGAACTTCCCAGTCTGGTCAACAGGCTTGCCGAACTCAGCCCCTGAATTTCACCTTGGGCCCATCCACTCCTGGCTTTGCCGTGTACTCCTGCCACATTTTGAGGGGCAGTTCCTACTAGCTTTCCAATTACACTCTCTATCCTGCTGCCAGAACCATCTTTTAGATTCTGACCAGGTTAACATCTTTGCTTCAAACTCTTTTATGGTTTCTCATTGACGTCAGGCTCATGCCTCAATGATCCAAATGGACTCTCACTTCCTTTCCGGCTGCCCACCACCTCAGACTCAGTGCGCCAGCCAAAAGGAGTTACTAGAGTTCCCAGGAGAGCACACTCTTGCAAATCTTCACGCCGTGGATGATGCTGGTTTTCTCTGCCTGGAGTGTTCGCCTCACTTCTTTTTCATGAACTCAACACTCACTCCTTCCCAAATATCTTAGGTCAACAACACCTCTGCTGGGAAGGCCTTCCTGACGGACCCCCACTCCTGTTCGAGCTAAGTGCCCATTCTGTGTTCCTGGAAGTGCCCCATGCCGGCTTCCCCCTGCCCCTGCCGCCATGTCACTCTTTTGCTCCTGTCTCTCTCCCTGGGCTGTGAAGAATCTGAGGAAATAACTGAACCTTTTATTTCCATGACAGGGAGTAGTGGCTGAGATCAACTAGGGAGAGCAATGAGTGTAAAGAGACCAAGGTTCAGGGCAGAACTCAAAAAAGATCACTACGGAGACGAGAAAGAGCAGTCAGAGAAGCAGAAGAAAACTGGGAGAGAATGTGTCACAGAAGCCAAAGGGAGGGCTGTTACAAGCATGAAGGAAGGGCGAAATGTTAAGTATGACATGGTTTAAAATACGTCCACTGGATCTAGCAACCAGCAGGTCACTGGCCACCTTGGGGACAGCAGTGTCAGACAAGCGAGAGACAAGCCAAACTGCAGGTGGGTGGAAGGCAAGTGAGAGGTGAAGAATTTGAAGGAGCTGGAAAATGATATTCTTTCAAGAAGCCTTGCTGTTTGCTACAACATGAGGACATTATGCCAAGTGAAAGAAGCCAGTCACAAACAACGCATCCCATAGGAGTCTACTCTGTGAGGTACTGAGAGCAGGCAAATTCGTAGAGACAGAAGGTAGAATGGTGGTTGCCAGGGGCTGGGAGAAGGGGTATGGGAGTTAGTGTTTAATGGGGTCAGAGTTGCAGTTTTCTAAGACAGAAAATGCTGTGTGGATGGATGGTGGTGATAATGAGGGTACTTAATGCCACTGAGCTGCATGCTTAAAAATGATTAAAATGGTGAATTTTCGATTATGTACATTTTACCGTAATTTAAAAAAAGAAAAAAGCAGCACCGCTGTTAAGAGAATATGACGAAAACTGCTACAACAGGATACAGGATTGAGAGAGTTTTGTTCATTGAACAGAAAGCCAAGACATTTAAGCATGTTAATACACTGAGAAGAGTGAATTAGTCAAAAGGAAGACAAAGGGCATAGTTTTTGATGTGGAGACCCCCGGAGACTCAGCCCTGGGCCAGAGGATAGGAGACTCCTTGGTGAGGCAGGAGGGCGAAAGATGAGGAAGTGTGTTTGTTAGGGAGGGGAATACAGGGCGGGCAAGAAAGAAATTTTTTTTAAGATTTATTTATTTATTTGAGAGACAGAAAGAGAGTGCGCAAACATATGTGCATGGGGGTACGAGTAGGGGAAGAAGGGGAGGGAGTGAGAGAATCTCAAGCAGACTCCTCGCTGAGCGAGGAGCTGGGGCTCAATCCCACATTATGACCTGAGCCAAAAACCCAGAGTCAGATGCTTAACCAACTGAGCCACCCAGGCGCCCCAAGAAAAACCTTTTTGAAGCTTCTATCTGATCACCTCTATTTTTCCTTGAAGGAGGAGTCTGGGGAGGGAGCAGTGGCTCAGGGAGAACGGTGAAGTTCTGGAGAAGCCCAGGGGAGTACTGAGGACGTGCGGAGGGACTGAGGCGACACTGGCAGGTGACCTGCAATGCTGAACCTGCAGTGGTAATGGTGGCCTAGGGCTCAGGTGCGACTCGTGGCGGGCTGGCGACACTGTGAATGGTGCACACATTCTTCCAGAAGCACCAGAGCACCTGAACTGAGAGTGCTGGGCGGCTCGTGGCTGAAGTGACAGCCTTCTGGAAAGCAAGAGAGGATGGGGCACAGACACGGGGGACTGAGGGACCAAGGACGGACTGGTTAACAAGGGCAAGAGCAAATGGAGCCGGAGGCAAGGTTTAGAAAAGCAGGATATTAGGAGACTGAAGTCAGCAGTGAAATACAGAAGTTTAAGGTTCCTGACATGGGAGAGTTCTGGGTCCCCACCTGGCGAGGCTCAGCCAGGGTGTAGGTGGCTAAAAAGAGAAATCCAATTAGGAAGGACCTGGGGCCTTTCCACAGGGGATGCTTCTATGTGTTCTTCCCAGAAAACACAGATAATTAAGATTATTTTTTATGACTCTTTTCCTCTGGATTCAATTTCCTCTTTACTGCATTCCTTTTTTCCCCTTGAGGAAATCCCTCATGATCTAGGTACTATCCCATTTTACATCCTTATTCACCTATTTGTGTTCTTATATGCCATCTAAACTCAATATGAACCTTGTTCTGTACTAAATCGTACGTTGGTAATCTGTGGGAGACATAAAAAGCCCATTAAGAGCCATGAATACAGGCAGTAACTCATTTCCCAGGGTCAACATCACATATTAAAAATACTAGTAAAAACGAATCATTACCACCTATTCAAGTGTTTCAAAGGCTAAGCATGGATTATTTTATATTACCTTGCTTACATGATCCTGAGCAGATCCTGATTCCCTCCCCAACAAACAAACCCTAAATAATAAAAGAACCCAGAAGGAAGTTAAAAAGGAACCTGTACCTTTTTATGTAGCCCAGCTACCCTCAACATATTTTTTTATTTCACTTGTCTTAGAAGTAGGGGGAGTCTGTCTTGCACACCATCTTCTTGCTCTAAGGATGGAAAGGACAGACTAAGGCAGCTGTATTTTTGGCCTCTCGAGGTCTGTGCAGTTGCCACATGGTCTCAAACAATGTCTCATCAACACACGCCAACACTAGCTTTCCCCAGCGCGACACGACATAGAACCAAATTACCAACATTTTCAAAACAAGAGTGGCTCCTTTTTTGTGTGCACTGAAAACTGTAGAAAATTTTTGACATTATATCTTACTGAACCATTCTGAAATCAGCTAAATGTATCACGTGTATCCGAGCACACTGGACTCTGTCACTTTCACAACATGGCATCTGAACGCCAGAACACGTGGCCGGCGATATGTCACTGTGAGAGCGGCACACGGAGATTCTGCTTGCAGTCCCACCTGTATGTCCTCTGAATGTTGTGACCAGGGTGCAGCTGTCTTGCTCCAGTTTGAGGATGGTTACTTGGCCTGACTGGTCACCAATAAACACATGCCGGGTTTCAACATCAAATCTATCATGTAAACATTAAGGATGTTTCTCAAAATTGAGCAGAGGGATTTACATACATAAATCAAGCAATAAACAAATAAATAAATAAAACCAAGAAATGTGCAAATCCCATATGAAGAAAGCTTGGACATAACTTAGCTAAAAGATACAAAAGTAGACACAACAAAATAAAAGACGCAATATTATGGGACAATAAGACTTCACAGGATAATGATGTCATTCCTTACAACATGAATTTACAAATTTAATATAATCCTTATAAAAATATCAACATATGTTTTTTCCCAGAGCTGGGGAAGTTATTTAAGTTCATATAAAAAATAAATAAACAAGAAGAGCCAGGGATATTCTGAAAAAAGAGCAATGTGGTATGTGATAGAAAGGGTTAGCCCTACCAGATATTAGAACATGTTACAAAATCTCTGTAATTAGAAGTGTGGTATTGGTGCATAAACAGACAAACAGACCCATGGAACAAAATGGCAAGTCTAGAAATAGACCCCAAAGCATACAGAAATGTAGTACGTGTCTGATGAGGGTGGCTCTTCAAATGAATAAGGAAGAGATGGGTTAAAAAAAAAAAAAGATGTTGGCATAAACTGCACAGTCATTTGGAAAAACAAAACAGGACCTGTATTTCACATTCTATATCAGGATAAATTGCAAATGGCTTGAGGATCTAAATGTAAAAAATTACAAATGTAAGTTCTAGATGGGAGAGTTCCTTTATAATCTTGGAGTGGGAAAGGCTATTACTCAAAAATATAAACAACAACAAATAACATCAGCAAAGCCAAAAGATAAACTAGAAAAAATATTTGTAACTTATGTTACCAAAGGTCAAATCCCTAACACAATAAGAACCATCAAGAAGAAAGCAACCACAAACTTAATAGAAACATGGGCAAAATGTATGAACACATAGCTCAAGAAGAAATGAAGATGAAAATGAAAATGGTGTGTGAAAATGAAAATGTGTGAAATGGGCCTGAATGCTAGCCTTCAAAAGGCTGCTTACAAAGCTGGCCTGGTGTCTCGCACCTTGGATTTCCGGAGGGTCCCACCTTTAGCAGACAAGAGTGGCCTTAACTGTACACAGAATATGGTTTATGCCAAATACCTGCTTTCCTACTTAGTCTGGAATTTTGGTACATGTCAGGGACAGGCTGCCTACGTGACCAGTGTCCAGTACAAACCTAAGGCACTGAGTCTCTAGTGAGCTTCCCGGGTTGATAACACCTAGCAACCCTACTTCTAGAGATCTATCCCAGAGATACACTGGCCAAAGTACAAAATGCATGCCTGAGGCTATTTGCTCCATGCTATTTTAAATAGCTAAAGTGTGAAGACAACAAAAGAATTCCATCAAAAGGGCACTTACTGAATTAACTATGATATATCTATGCAATATCAGGGGAAAAAAGAGCTCCATATCATAAGCAAAGACATGGAGGAATTTCCAGGGTATATTATAAAGTGGGGAAAACAAGCCAAGGTATATACGCTCGCTACACTATCTTTGCATAAGAAAGAGAGGGCAATAGAAATGTCTGTGTGTGTGTGTACACCTGTGTGGGCGCTTATTTTACAAAAGGAAGCTCTGGAAGGATAAGTTAATATCTCACACAAGTGGTTGCCTATGGAGGAGGGAGAAACAAGCTGAAGGGACAGGGCTGATGGTGAGACTTTTCTTGTCATAGTTTCCATCCTGGAGTCATGTCATTATTTTACGTATTAAAAATATGTATAAAATTAAAAGAAAAAATCCCCCAAGTTGACAACAAAGTAGAATCGGTGAACCATAACTATGGTGATCACCATAGTTATAAGCACAGCTAACCATATAACCATAGTTAACAGAATTATTCAAGTGCCTCTAATACACAGCGTTTCAACTGTACATCCTTGGGAGAATATATTCTAAGGACAAAGAGAACTGCAAGGAAAGCTAAAATCTCATTCCGTAGTCTTGGTGCTATAATACTGCTATTATTATTTTGAAACAGCTTAAATGTACCATAGGATAAAGCAAATATGTTAATGTTTTAGAAGCCATAATTTTCAGCCCAAGGTGAAAGAATCAAGTACAAAAAAGAAGTAAAAACTCTAAAATGTTAAATGTGAATATATTATATGAATTGATGATTTATTTTCTTTTCAGAAATATACACACATATATTTCCTAGCTATCTCTGAATACTACGCCTCACTAAAAGAAACAGCTGATTCAGGACTGGGACAGGAAGGTACAAGATGAGGTTAAGATGTGTTGTGCCAAAAAGTAGGGAAGCTCCCTTCAAAGGCAAGTGGGGTTCTATCAAAAGACACTGGAGCCAATATGATGGGGCTCTTATTGGCCAACGATGGGACAATATTTGCATCAAAAAAGGCAAATTATTGAAATCTACCAGATATATTATTTTAAAAAAACCTTAAGAGTTTATAATAATGCTCAAAAAGAAAAAAAAAAAGACACCTACTGGAGGTAACCAGGGCACTGAATCTCTACTCTGAAAATGAGCAATTAAAGAGAAATAACTAAGAATTTATGTTGCTTTTCCCATACTAATTTTATCTCAGGGTAACCAAATAGCCCTAGTTAATGAGGGAAAGTTCTACTCTATAGAAGAATTCCAACTAATACATGTGGAAAAAATGATATGATTACAAAATAGCCATTTTGCGACCCTAACAAAATAACTGGTTCAGGTGAGACCACTAAAGGCAAGGCTGATGTGGAGGTCAGCACTGCAGGGACCTGGTGGTCACCACTGCAGGGACCTGGTGGTCACCACCTAAAACACTAACCAATCCCGGCAT
The DNA here is from genome assembly GCF_002201575.2 of Neomonachus schauinslandi. Classification (NCBI taxonomy): domain Eukaryota; kingdom Metazoa; phylum Chordata; class Mammalia; order Carnivora; family Phocidae; genus Neomonachus; species Neomonachus schauinslandi. The sequence continues at coordinate 61,183,561 of NC_058405.1, read as the reverse complement.
CTCTGGGAGGGGGTGACAACCCACCACTACATGCCTCCTGCTGCGAAGCAATATGAACCAGACAGCACAAACACCAAGTGTCCTTACCAGAAGCTGGATCTGAACTGGATCAAGACTGTAGAGGTAACTCGCAGCTTACAGAAAAATATGGGAGAAGTGCAGGTAGAAGAAAAAGTGAAATGACATCATGAGGAAGCAGAGATCACTTTAGAACGTAGGGCTATCTCCAGGAACATGGACTCAGTATCTCCAAGTTATAGAAGCATTAAAAAAAAGTGAAGGGAGGAGATCACTGCTCTAGATTGAGAGATTTAGGATATGACAACCATAGTCAATGGTCAGTGTGAACTGTGTCTGGCCCCGATTTCAAACCAACTCACTGCAAAAAGCCAGTAAGTGAAATGTGAAAATGGATCAATTATTCTACAATATCAAGCAGTGGTTATAAATTTTTAGGAGTAATAATAGCATTGTGGTTCCTGAAAAATTCTGTATTTTTTAGTGATGCACAATTAAGTATGTAAGGATGAGATGACATAAGGTCTAAAATTTGTTTCTGAATACTCCAGCAAGGAGAGAGAGAAAGCAAAAAAGATCATAGAATCAACGCTGGATCTGATGAGTACGTGAGTGTCCATTATAATCTCTTCTCCCAGTTGGTGCATGTCTTGAAAATTTTCATAATAAAACTTTTTTAAAAGTGAAGGAGAACAAGGCACCACAAATTCTTCCAGTCTCAAGAACAAGGGAGATATATGTAAAACAATATTAAGATTGATATGGAATAAGATCGCCTTATATTCACCCAGATTAATTTTAAGGACACTGATGAAAAAACAAATGCACTCTGACACCCAACAGTCTTTATGATGGCAGGTAAATAGTAGTATTCTCTTAAAAAAATATAAATGCAACAAAGCTATTTGAAAGAGAGCTGAAATAAAATTATACTACAACCTCAAAGCCAGAGTGATTGGCATTAAGTATGATATGAGGAAATATAAAAATCAAGATAATCTTATAGCTTTCCAGTACCCTTGCCCTGAATATGAATAGATCTAAGAGACTTCTTGGTGAAAAGACCTTGTACTATATAGGGTGACATCTTGGAACTATCTCCAGCATGAATAAAATCTTAAAATGAAGAGTATCTAAATTATTTCTGCGGAAGCATGAAAAATGTGATCGAAATATGGTCAAATGACAAGACTGAAAGGTGAAACTAAATTATTCACAAATTTAAATACTAGTAAGTGAAGTGGTGAAGGAAAATAATAGTTCTATTTCCTAACATCAACCTGCCATGTGACCTTTGGGAAATACCTCCACTCTACTGTATTTAGTTGCTCAAAGGGCTAGCCAAAAGATTGTAATACCCAAATTCTAATCCTGGTTCTGCCAGGCATTAGTCATGTGATCTTGAGAAAGTCCCTTAACCTTTCTGAGCCTTGGTTTCTACACTGTGAAAACTGAGGATTTGGTCTTTGGTTTTTACTTCTAATTATTGTTAAATTGATTATTGTTGTTAGTGTTATAGCTCTTAATACTTGAAGCTTCAGATCTTTAGCCAAAGCAACCAAAGATTCTGAAGTTATTCAGAAATTGGTAATTCATTTTTTCATGTGTCTGTCAGCCATTTGTATGTCTTCTTCAGAGAAGTGTCTTTTCATATCTTCTGCCCACTTTTTGACTTGATTATTTGTTTTTGGGTGTTGAGTTTGAGAAGTTCTTTATACATCTTGGAAATCAGCCCTTTATCTATAGTGTCATTTGCAAGTATCTTCTCCCATGCTGTGGGTTGCCTCTTTGTTTTGTTGACTGTTTACTTTGCTGTGCAGAAGCTTTTTATCTTGAAGTCCCAAAAGTTCATTTTTGCTTTTGTTTCACTAGCTTTTGGAGATGTATCTTGAAAGAAGTTGCTGTGGGCGATGTCCAAGAGGTTACTGCCTATGTTCTCCTCTAGGATTTTGATGGATTCCTGTCTCACATTGAGGTCTTTCATCCACTTTGAGTTTATCTTTGTGAATGGTGTTAGAAAATGGTCGAGTTTCATTCTTTTGCATGTGGCTGTCCAATTTTCCCAGCACTATTTATTGAAGAGAGACTGTCTTTTTTCCATTGCATGTTTTTTCCTGCTTTGTCAAAGATTATTTGACCATAGAGTTGAGGGTCCATATTTGGGTTCTCTATTCTGTTCCACTGGTCTATATGTCTGTTTTTGTGCCAGTACCATGCTTTGTAATATAGCTTGAAATCGGGCAACGTGATGCCCCCAGCTTTGTTTTTCTTTTTTAACATTTCCTTGGCGATTCGGGGTCTTTTCTGATTCCATACAAATTTTAGGACTGTTTGTTCCAGCACTTTGAAAAATGTCATTGGAATTTTGATTGGGATGGCATTGAAGGTATAGATTGCTCTGGGTAGCACAGACATTTTAACAATGTTTAATCTTCCGATCCATGAGCATGGAATATTTTTCCATCTTTTTGTGTCTTCTTCAATTTCTTTCATGAGTGTTCTGTAGTTCCTAGAGTATAGATCCTTTACCTCTTTGGTTAGGTTTATTCCGAGGTATCTTATGGTTTTTGGTGCTATTGTAAATGGAATTGTTTCTCTAATTTCTCTTTCTACAGTTGCATTGTTAGTGTATAAGAAAGCAATTGATTTCTGTGCATTGATTTTGTATCCTGCCACATTACTGAATTGCTGTATGAGGTCTAGTAATTTGGGGGTTGAGTCTTTTGGGTTTTCCACATAAAGTATCACGTTGTCTGCAAAAAGAGAGAATTTGACTTCTTCTTTGCTGATTTGAATACCTTTTATTTCTTTTTGTTGTCTGACTGCTGTTGCTAGGACTTCTAGGACTATGTTGAACAATAGTGGCGAGAGTGGGCATCCTTGACATGTTCCTGATCTTAAGGGAAAGGCTCTCAGCTTTTCCCCACTGAGGATGATATTCGCTGTGGGTAGCAAATAATCAAGTCAAAAAGTGGGCAGAAGATATGAAAAGACACTTCTCTGAAAAAGACATACAAATGGCTAACAGACACATGAAAAAATGTTCATCATTAGCCATCAGGGAAATTCAAATCAAAACCACATTGAGATACCACCTTACACCAGTTAGAATGGCAAAAATGGACAGGGAAAGAAACAACAAATGTTGGAGAGGTTGTGGAGAAAGGGGAATTCTCTTACACTGTTGGTGGGAATGCAAGTTGGTACAGCCACTTTGGAAAACAGTGTGGAGGTGCCTCAAAAATTTAAAAATAGAGCTACCCTATGACCCAGCAATTGCACTCCTGGGTACTTACCCCAAAGACACAGATGTAGTGAAAAGAAGGGCCATATGCACCCCAATGTTCATAGCAGCAATGTCCGCAATAGCCAAATCGTGGAAAGGGCCGAGATGCCCTTCAACGGATGAATGGATAAAAAAGATGTGGTCCATATATACAATGGACTATTACTCAGCCATCAGAAAGGATGAATACCCAACTTCTACATCAACATGGATGGGACTGGAAGAGATTATGCTAAGTGAAATAAGTCAAGCAGAGAAAGTCAATTATCATATGGTTTCACTTATTTGTGGAACATAAGGAATACCATGGAGGACACAAGGAGAAGGAAGGGAAAAATGAGGGGGGGGGGGAAATTCGAGAGAGAGATGAACCATGAGAGACTATGGACTCTGAGAAACAAAGAGGGTTTTGGGGGAGGGGGGATTGGTTAACCCGGTGATGGGTATTAAGGAGGGCACGTACTGCATGGAGCACTGGGTGTTATACGAAAACAATGGATCGTGGATCACTACATCAAAAACTAATGATGTATTGTATGGTGACTAACATAACATAATAAAATTAAAAAAAAAAAAGAAATTGGTAATTCAATTTTTGAAAGGTCAGTCTCTTTGTCTTCCTTTATTACTCTACTTGAATTTTTGTTATTTTCACTGCACACATACTTCTCCCCTATGAGGCCAGAAGGAAGAGAAAAAAGGCTGAATTCAACCTGACTTCTATCACTTGCTGATGTGGATGAATGACTGTGAGGTGGAGATAGGAAAAAGGTGGTTCATCTGTGGAAGGTTCTTATGTACACCACCACTATCCACCAGGAAGAGAAATTGGGGGTACTGATATTCTAAACATTTTATATATATTGTTTCAGCAGATCTTTTTCCTTCCCTTAAGAAAAGAAACCTGTAAGTATGGTAGGTGGCAGAAAGAAGAGGGAAGAGGTGGGGTGGAGCATTCCCATGAAGAAATGTGTTTAAAAATTGGATTTTAACGTGAGCCCCAACATTGTATAGGTACGTTAACACTGTTAACAATCTGTGCACCAGGCAGCTCCCAGAAAAAACCCTCCAGCCTTGGGAAAGTCGCACGTTTCCTGCATGTTTCCCTCGGCAAAAGCAATCCTGTTATGCCATCAGTATGGAGCACTGGAAAAATATCAGAGATAGAAGGATATAAGGCCATTCTTAAATCAGGAGCAAGGGCAGGCACTGTGAGAGGCAGAGCTATAGAGATGCAGGAATCTTCTGGAAGAGCCTTTCTGTAGTAGTGCAGTTCCCCTCCCCCTTAACAACAAGGTTGGACTAGATGGTCATTTACACTGGGAAATGAACCCAGAGGCTTTCACACACACACACACAAGACTTCTGATATCTGATCACATGATTTTTTCTGCTTGGTAAACCACGTGGTGTGTGGACAAAGGAAATGGTTGAAAAATGAAGGTGACTTTAGGAGATGCCTGAAGAGAAGGGTCAGAAACCACCACAGTCAGGAGACTTTAAGTTCTGGGCATTTTGTTCTGTTTCTCATTTTCAAATAGTTTAAAAAGTAAACTTCTTAAAGGCAAGATCTGCCTTTTTTCTATATTCCTTGGCTTGGCTAAGTGCTACTGAAGCCAGCATTCTATTGATGCCATTAGTTCTGGTCTCAAAAGGGTAACACAGTATGATGGGAGAAAACAGCAGTCCAAGGCAGAAGACTTGGGTTCTGGTGCTTTTCTGACATACTAGCTGGGTGGCTACAGGTAAGACGTGCGACCCTTTCTGGGCTTCAGCTGGCTCATCTGTAAAACGGGGAGTTGACCCAGATGACGGCTCAGGGTCTTTCCAATTCTAAAACTATAAGAAATCAGTCACCTATTGACAAGAGAGTTCATGTATTTCAGGCATTAGGCTTGTCTCAACTGGCTTTTAGAAAGTAAACTTGGGAGTTTCTTCTCTTAACAGGTGGTACCACCCTCTCAAAGATAAGCTGGTCCTGCTTGCCACTCCTTATCACCCTCGTTTCTGGCCTGCTTGGTAACTTGCCATTTTTACAACCTTCCATGATGGCCATTCTTAGTTTCTTCATCTTGCTCTTCCAAGTGAGGAAAATAAGAGAGAAAAATAGGAGTGACATTAGCTAACAAACACACACACATAAAGCTATTGCTGCACGTCTGCAAGGAGACAGCAAAGTACTTTGTCAGATTGTTGAGAATCACCGAATAGGCATTTTATAAATATAAGATGAACATTTGAAAGCAGGTCTTACTATTTCTTCCTGCTTTTGCTGACAAGGGATCTGTTTCCATGTATTCCCGCATTCGTCGGAAGGTGGAGAGTGATTCTCTGCTTTTTAAACCAAGAAGCTCAGGGCCTGCTACTCCTTACGTGGTGGCATCGCCCATACAGGCTTCACATCCGTCAAGCCTGTGCTTGCTACAGCCCAGTGGGCCAGACATGAGGATTACCCAGCATTAGGGGGCATTCACACTGGGCATATGGGTCCCAGAGACGTGGAAGATGAGAATTAGTATCACTCTACATATCCTGGAAGGGGCTTGTACCTGGAACAAAGTTTGTACCATTACCGTGTAGATACTGGCTAACCTCCTAGTGGTCCTGGCGCAGTGGCTTCTCCAAAAATATTTAAAAAATAAATAGGAATCTGGTGGCTCTTCACAACCTCAATATCTGTGTGTAAATTACTTCCACAGGTCCAAAAATAAAAGGCTGTCTTTCACTGATGGTTTTATTATCTCCACGTTCCAAAATTCTTTCTGACCCCTGAGGCTCATAAATCTGGGCTGCGTCCTGTCTGGATGTCAGACTTGTGTAACAGTCACCCCACAACCTGCTCAGCAGGATCTGTTATTTGGGGGGCAATCACCTCACTTTAATCCACCTCCGTGAGGACCCTCCATCATTTGTGTATCGGTCAAGTCAATGAGAACCTAAATCAGCAGGGCAACCCAGCAAATAAAACAAAAAACATTCAAGTTGCACATACCCAAACTTTTCATGAAAGAAAGGAGTCAACAGCTAAGTTCCCACCAAGGGATTTTTGTCCAGCAAAGGATACTGCAGGCCCGAGGCCACGGCACTGGTACGGTAACCTCCCAGGCGTTGCCCACTCTCCGAGCAGTGCCAGGCAAACTGCTTATCCTGCCCCGTGCTCAGCACCCACTCCAGCTCCAGGACAAACAGGATCATCGTCACTCTGCTCTGATGCGCTAAAAGCCAAGAGACAAGAAAATAACCCATAAAGCATCATAAAGGAGATTGATAAAGCATGGTCCACAGAGATGAGTCATTCTCTTCTCCCCACCCCAGAGGAAGCTGCATCGTATGGACAGCCATTACACACACAGAACAGCGGTTCTCACCAGGGGAAGAGGTATACCACTGTCGAGGGGCATGCCTGAGCTGTTAGACGATTTTTTAAAAACTATTCATTTCCTTCCACCTGTCCACTGTCTATTTCCTCCTACTTCCCACTGTCCATTTTTTTCCCACCTGCACCAAATCTAAGTTTACCACCACCCGGAGTGCCCATTACCAAAGGGCCTTGGCCACCTCTCTCAGACATGATAGAGCTGCTGGACTGGAGAATGCCAGACTCAATGTGACCACAGGACAATAGAACGCATGATGATCTTGTAAGTTTATGCAAGCTTTAAAAAAGTAAAGAGCATTACTGTGCTCCTTTTGGTGAAGTATGGCTTATTAAACCTACAACAAAGTTCTAGACGAATTTTTTGTAAGAAATCAAATGCTAGAAAGGAGGGCAGAATTATTCCCAAGTGCCACATAAAAGAGAATGAAATAACCCTTATGTCAAAGTAGACATACATGTGATAAGGAGGGCAAATCTCCCAGGGTTGCTCATACACAGAGGCAACACCATCCACAGAATTACCGCATCACACAATTTTATAGTTAGAAGAAACTGTTCATGTCATCTACTCCATCTCCCTATTTTACATGTGGGTAAATTCAGGCACAATGAAGTCGAGTAGTTTGGCCAAGGTCTCATGGCTTCTCAATTATCGAATAAAACCCATAAAAATTTGCTTTCTTCTTACACAATTCCAGAGGGTGAGGCAGAGGGGGTCCATGGCCACTGAACAGAGCTGACTGGAATAGACAAAGATCAATACCCTGGAACCCAGACCTCACTGGCCCTGTGCCCAGGAGCTGGCAGTTTGGTGGGCAAGAGCAGACTCGTCACGAGCGTGATGACGTGATAGAGAAAACATCAGTTTCCCATTTTGATCATGAAAATAAAGTTAGTATGGACTAGATGGATCAGTGCAGCTCTATTGACAGTAACAATATCGCCTGCCAATTTCTGAGTGTCTAACAAGTGCCAAGTACTTAAATGTATTCTTTCACTTAGTCATTGTAATGACCCTGCAAAAGTGGGTAGTTTCTTCATCTTATAGACACAACCTGGCCTTGGCAGGATGGCCCTTTTACATTGGCTACCAAACCAATGAGTACCCACAGGACAGCCATTCCACCAAATGCCTGATATTTTAAAATCTGATATTTGAAGCATAGAGAATCTAAAGGGACACAGAAGGGCTACAGAAGCAATAATGCTACGACTTCTCTACAGTAAACACCTGCCTGTCAGAGTATCAGCCACCATTCAAGATCAAAGTGTTGTCTTTAACTTAAAAGGTATGATTTCTTGGGAGAAACTCCTGAGGATCTTGTCATCAAATGTCCAATTCAAGGCTCCACCAATGATGGAATAAAAATGAACTTCTCTAATGGTTCAAGTTTCTCAAATCTATTTCAGCAAGAAAGTAGCCCCCAGCACTTTGTCCCTTTCTCCCATCACTCTCTAAGTCCAAGGGGATGACAGCAGTCCAGAAGACAAGGGGAGTTAAGCCCTCTGAGCTGCCATCATGTGACGGGAGGAGACAGAGGCTCACACACGTTGAGTGACTTCCTCAAATCTGCACAATCAACGAGTGATGAAACGAGAACTGAGACCCTAGGCTCTCCGCCAAAGTTGATTCTCTTTCTGTGTCAGGCTGCTGAGGACTACTGAAAAAACAAAAAAACAAGCCCCAAAACTCAGAGCACATACTCTTTTCTAAGGTGACAGAATTCTTTCATTCAAAAAGAAACCCTTTAAAGGTATCATTAAGCTTCAGAAATGTGGGCTTGAAGTCTGGCTATACTTCTTGAATAGGAAGGCTGAGAGAAGACATCCTTGTCTTGTTCATGATCATAGAAGGAAAGCATCTCCTTTCTCACAATTAAGTACAATGTTAGCTGTAGGTTTTTGTAGATGTTTCTTTATGGAGTAAGGAAGTTCGCCTCTATTCGTAGCTGGCTAAGTGTTTTTATCACGAATGGGTGTCAGAGTTTATCAAATGCTTTTTCTGCACTAATTGATATGATCATATCATTTTACTTCTTTAGCCTTTTGATGTGATGGATTACACTGATTTTCAAATGTTAAACCAGCTTTGCATGTCTGGAATAAATCTTCTTGGTCATGGGTGTATAATTCCTTCTATATATTGTTGGATTTGCTAGAATTTTTTTTTTTAAGGATTTTAACATCTAAGTTCATGAGAATTACTGATCTGTAGTTTTCCTTTCTTATAGTGTCTTTGCTTTTGGTATCACTGATTGGTTTTTAAAAAAATGTTTATTGAGGTAAAAATCACCATTTAAACCATTTTAGAGTGTATAATTCTGTGGTTTTTAGTATATTCACAATGTTGTACAATCATCATGGAAAAATGTACTATTTACAGAACATTTCCATCACCCCAAAACAAACCCACATCCCCAACTCCTCTTCCCTTATCCCTGGGCAACCACCAATTACTTTCTGTCTCAATGGATTCCCTTATTCTTTTTTTTTTTTTAAGACTATTTATTTATTTATTTATTTGAGAGAGAGAGAGAGAGAGAGAGTGCGAGTACAAGTGGGGGGAGGGGCAGAGGGAGAGGAACAAGCAGACTCCCCGCTGAGTGGGGAGTCCAATGTGGGGCTTGATCCCAGGACCAAGAGATCATGACCTGACTTAAAGTCAGATGCTAAAACAACTGAGCCACTCAGGTGCCCGTCCTCCCCTATTCCTGACATTTCATATAAACGTATTCATACAAAGTATGGTCCTTTGAGTCTAGTTTCTTTCACTTAGCATGTTTTCAAGGTTCATCCACGTTGTAGCATGTATCAATATTTCATTCCTTTTTTGTGGCCAAAAAATAATTCATTTTTTTTGATACACCACATTTTGTTTAACCATGCATGCATCCATTCATGGACATTTAGGTTATTTCCACTTTTTGGCTATTGTGAATAATGTTGTTATGCACAATGGCATGCAAATATGTTTGAATCCCTCCTTCCATCTTTTTTGGGTATAAACCTGGAATAATCCTTGCTTGGTTGTGATGTACTATCCTTTGTATATGCTGCTGAATTGGATTTGCTAAAATTCTGTTTAGATTTTTTTGCATCTGTTTTCATGGGGAAGCCTGGCCTATATATTTCTTTTCTTGTACTGTCTTTGCCTAGTTTTAGTGTCAGGTAATGCTGACTTCAAAAATCAGTTGGAAAGTCTTTTTCTGAAAGAGTTTGTGCAGTTTGTATTGCTTCTTCCTTAAATATTTGATAAGATTCACCAGTAAAGCCATCTGGGCCTGGGGTTTTCTTTGTGGGAAGGTTTTAATTATAAAGTCAATTTCTTCAGTAGATACAGGGTTATTAGGGTTATCTATTTCTTCTTGAGTGACCTTTTGCAATTTTTACCTTTCAAAGATTTGTTCATTTCATTGAGGTTGTCAAATTTTATTGGCATAAAGTTGTTCATAATATTCCTTATTATCCTTAAATATCCCTACAATCTCTAATAGTTATCACTTCCCTTATTCCTGATATTGGTAACTTGCATCTTCTCTGTCTCTTTTCTTTCTGTTAAGTCTGGCTAGAGGTTTATCGCTTTTACTCATCTTCTCAAAATAAACAAAAACAACAGTTTTTGGTGTCACTGATATTTATTTTCTGTTTTCTATTTCATGAACTTCTGCTACGATCTCTCTTCTCTTCTGCTTGGCTTTGTTTCCATTTGTTCTTTTTTTTTTTTAAGATTTTATTTATTTATTTGAAAGAGAGAGAATGAACGGGGGAAGGGGCAGAGGGAGATGCAGACTCCCAACTGAATGGGGAGCCCGACAGGGGGTTCGATCCCAGGACCCCAGGATCACAATCTGAGCCAAAGGCAGACCCAACGGACCGAGCCACCTGGGTGCCCCTCTTTCTGGGGCATAAACTAAGGTCACTGATTTGAGACCTTTCTTCTGTTCTAACATAGGTGTTTCGTTAAGTACTGCTTTAGCAGCATACCATAAATTTTGATATGCTGTTTCCATTTTGATTTCTTCTTTGACCCATGGATTACTTAGATGGCCCATGGTTATTTAGCTTCTTCCTAACATTTGGGGATTTTCCAGAGATATTTCTGTTATTGACTGCTACTTCAATACCATTTTGATCAGAGAACACACCTTGCATGACTTGAATTTTTCCAAATTTACTGAGACTCGTTTTATGGCCCAGACTGTGATCCACCTTGATAAATGTTCTGTGTAAAGTTGAAAAGAATGTGTCTTCTGCTTTAGTTGAATGGAATGTTCTACAGATGTCAATTAGAGCAAGTTGGCTGTGTACCGTTCAAGCCTTTTACACCTTATTGATTTTCTGCCTACTTATTCTGTCAATTATTGATATATTCGATCAATTATTGAGAGGAATACTAAAATTTCTGACTAAAATTGAGGATGTGTCTATTTCTCTTCCTGAAGTTTCATCAGGTTTTGCTTCACATATTTCAAAGCTATGTTTATTAAGAGCATAAACACTTAGGATCGTTATGCCCTCCTGATGGATTGACCCCTTAATCATTATGAAATAATCTCTGGTAATATAATCCTTTGTCCCTGGTAATATTCTTTTCTCTGAAGTCTACTTTTGACTACTATTAACATAGCCACTCCAGCCTTCTTTTGACTACTGTTTGCACAGTATATCTTTTGCTATCCTTTTATTTGTAACTGCTTTATGTCTTTATATTTAAAGTACATTTCTTGTAGGTGGTTTACATTTGGGCCTCCTTTTTTTCACTCAATCTGAAGGTCTCTGCCTTTTAATTAGCCTTAGGCCACATACATTTAATATGATTATTGATAACTGGTAGGTTTAAATCTATCACCTTGTTGTTTTCTATTTTCCCATGTGTTCTTTTGCCTTTTCCTTCTTCTTCTTCTTTTTTTTTTTTTTTGGCGGGGGGAGAGGGGTTCACTGAGAATGATTTTAATGATTCCATTTTATCTCCTTGGTTGGCTTATTTGTTGTAACTTTTTGATTTGTTATTTTATGGTTGCTTTAGGGCTAGAAGTATACATCTTTAACTTATCATTGTCTTCCTTCAAGTGAACCTATTCCACTTCATGTGTAGCATAAGAATCTTACAATAGTATGTTTCCATTTCTCCCTGGGTCTTGGCTTTTGTGTTACTGATGCCAAACATTTTAATTTTACATGTTATGACCCTCGTGCTACTTTATTATTTTTAGTTAAATAGCAAATTGTCTTTTTATAAGATTTAAATAATAAGAAAATATCTCATAGTAACCACGCCTGGTGCTCTTCACCCTTTTGCGTACATCCCTATTTTCCTTTGGCATCATTTACTTCCTTCCTGAAGGACTTTCTTTAACATTTCCTTTAGTGCAGGTCTATGAATTCCCTGAAAAAATTTTTATTTCACCTCCATTTTTGATATCTATTAATATTTACTCATAGTGGATTGATTCCTTTTAACTTTTATAATTTATTTTTATTATTATGAATTCATCTTAATCAGGGCTTGTTTTTGCTGTGGGATATTTGTGTGACTTGTTTTGTTGAAGAGAGCTTTTGAATTTATTTCTAGCAGAACCATGAGGATACCACTGGCCCAGGACCAATTTTTATGTTAAATTCTTAAGCTGGAGCTTCTAGCACTGCATGAATGATTTAAATTTGTATTCCAAATCCAAAATTTTAGGTTGCAAGTTTCATTTATCTGGAAGATTCTTCCCTCTATCCAGATCTGAGATCAGGAATAAATTATGCTATGGTCTTCTGGGCCAATAAGTGGAGAGTTTTGGTCCTCTCCTTTTTCATGGTGATATAGCCCTTTACGCATTTCATCTTTATATGTAAATATCAGTTGCAACTTCCCATCTCACTCAAGCCCTAGGTCTCACCTTCTGTCCCTAAGTCAATGTTCATACAAAAGCTTCTAGCTATTAGAAGTTCTATTTTTCTCCCCAAGATAGCTGCAATGTCAGGTAGTATGCATATCACTTTCAGTTTTAGTTCTCCCTTTGCTTCTGGTACATGGGACTCTGCCTCTTGTTTCTCTCATGGTCTTATTAGCATTGCATTAAAAAAAAATTTAATCACAACTGGGATTTCAAAATGTCTTGATAAGCTGAGATGATGGACTAAATAAAATGAGATGATGAATAACCTGTAGTCCAGCATTTAGGCTAAAAACAAAACAAAACACCCCCCATACCAAAAAAGGCAACAGCTTCAACAGTTTTATCAGTACCCGATAAAAACTTAAGTGAGAACCATTAACCATTAAGACTGCTCCACATGAGCCTACAGTGTAAAGTGGCTGTCAAAAGTTCACCCTTCATGGCACAGTGACCAGAAGAGGAAGGAAATACCATTTTGTAGTTACCACATTACATATGTATATTGGTTATCTACTGTATAACAAATTACACCAAAACTTAATAGCTTAACAGTAAACATTTATTATCTCAGAGTTTCTGTGGATCAGAAATCTTGGTGCCTCTGCTGAAAGGTGTCTCACAGGATGAAATCGAGGTCAAGTGGTGGGGCTATGGTCTCATCTGTAAGACTGACAGAGGGAGGACCTGCACAATTCCATGTCTCTCATGTTGACTAGATTCAGTTCCTCATAGGCTACTGAGCTACCGGAGGGCTTCAGTTCCTTACCAGCTACTGATGTGGCCTCCCTCAATTCCTCATCACATAGGTGTCTCCATAAAGTAGCTCATAAGATGGCAGCTGGCTTCCATGAGAGCCAGCAAAAGCAGGAGAGGGCAAGCAAGAAGGACTAGTCTCTCTGTAACCTAATCTTAGAAGTGACATCCATCATTTGCCATATTTTAGGTCCAGTCTACACTCGAGGGGAGTTGACACTCGAAGGCATGAATAACAGGAGGCAAGGATCATCAGGAGCCATCTTAGAGGCTGCCTACCACAATGTGTCACATTTTTAAAGGGCTCCAGAGGTAGAACATGATATCCCAAGATCTGTGACCAAGACAACTAAAAAAAATTTTTTTAGAACAAAAATTCAGGTCATGTAAAATGTTTAGGCTAGAAAATAGAAGAGATAAAAGGGGAGAGGAAGAGACCAGGGTGGGAACTTTCGTGGCTGTTTTAAAATCACTGAAAAGCTGTCATCTGTAAGAGAGATTGTACTTAGTTTCTGTGGCTCCAACAGGCTGAACAAAAACCAAAAGGGGAACATTCTAGTATTTACAACATAACATTTTATTGACCTGGTTATCTGTTTGTAACCTCTACATAATTATAAACTGCTTATAGGCAGGTACTATAATGTCTTGTTTACTATTATAATCCTCAGTTACTGGAACTCAGTAGGTACTCAGTGAATACTTGGTAAGTGTTATGTGAAAGCAATTAAAGAACAAATCCATAGGGAAATGAATTTTGGATCAAAATCTAGAAATAAAAAACTTAATACTTAGAATTTTACAAAAATCAGGATGGATTGCTAGGTATGTCTCTGGAGGTATCAGAAGAGAGTCTGGATGATCATGCAGGATGGATGAAGTCAAGAAATGTGGATGAAATAACCTCTAAGTCTTAAAAGATCCACCTCTAATGTTCTGATCCTATAACATCATTGGTCTAGATAAATAAATCATTACAGAAAATGGCTCCTGATCCATCTATGGTACACTGCCAATGTTGAAGACACAAGAAAACCTTAATTCCTTTCCCTTAGACAACATGGACACTTCAGGCCTTTTAAAATATTTAACCAAAAATGAAATGAACCCCATGTAAAGTAGCTCACTCCTAACACTGACCCCACTTCTCTGCATCTGCTGCACTGCTTTGAGGTTGTATGGTGTGGCAGAGAGACAAAGGACAAAGGTCAGAGGTTCTGGGGTCACAACGACCCAGTCTGGTTCTGCACTTTACAGGACCTCAGGCAAGTCACCCAACCTCGTTAGGCCTCAGTTTTTTTACTTCAAAGGCTCGGATAATATTCACCTGAAAGGATTGCTCTGTTTTGCTCCCCCTGACTACTGTAAAGTGAAACTGTCAAGAATCATCTCAAAATCTAGGTAAAAACACTGCTGTCTCACTCCTACCTTGATAGTTTTTCACAGGAGTCATCTTGTTATAATCTTCTGATAAAATAAACTCCTGCAAAAGAGAAGAAAAATATCAAGCAAAAAGAAAGTCTTTAAGTGAATAATTAGGTTTCGATAAAACCAGACTGCATAAAGAAACATCATCACAGAATTACATCCAACATTAGTATTTTGCCAATCAACTCAGCATTTTTGTACATCTTTAAAAGTAACAATCATAATTATGAACTAATGCAATTATAATTTTTATTTTGTAACACTGAGGTTGTTTTTTTGTTTGTTTTTGAGTATGTGTGAGAAGAAAACTGGATCAAGTTCAGTGTCTTGACACCATCTTGTCAATTTTGAAGATAACCCTCATTTAACTTGCTACAGCTGAAAATTTGGCCAATGAGCAAATGGATGGCAATCCTCTTTTAGAGAAGCAAATTAGGTATTTTAAAAGATTGTTTCTAATATCAGTAACTTATTTCTCCTTACAATAAGCTTCTCAAGGGTGCATCTTACTCATCCCTAAATCCCTATGGTACATGGCACAGTGTCTTGGTATAGTAAGAAATCAGTAAGTATTGACCAAACAGAAATGTGAAAGGCATCTCCCAATCTCATGAGATTAATCTGAATGTCAAATTTACTCAAAAATAGTTTCTATATAATGCATTGTATATACTCTTTGTGAGGACACATAAAACATGAGTGGGTGAGTTTGTGTGTGAGCACGTGTGCATTCTTCACCTAAGCATCTACATATACAATGACCTATATGTAGAAGTCAATCAAGTGTTTATAAGCCCCAGCCAGGTTTTGAGTCCTTCAGCTTCTCTCAAATGCAAAATATCCATATACTCTTAAATAGTAAGTTGTCAAACAAGGAAAGCTGCAAAGGATAACAAATTGATGCCTTCATCTGAGCTCAGAAACAGAACAATGAGTCTTTTCAAAACATATGGAGGCTTCCAGAATTTTTCCTTGAGGACTTAAAGAAAGGTCTGTGGGAGGACAGATGTGTAAACTCCTTAATTGCTATCTGGGTATTTACTGAGCTGATAAGAGTGTAAATTTTAGAAGAAAATACTTATTTTATTTGTTTTTGTGACAGATGCCACAAAGGTAAGTATGAGGTGATGTGACAGAATATAGGAGGTAACAAAGTTCCTCTGGGTGTTCACTTTCCTACCCTGTCCCTCCTTAAGAAGCTTATCTACAAAATGGATTTTCTCAGTAAAAACATTACTCAACTTGTCACTTTTTAAATTCCTATCAGTATTCCTTCAAGAAGTAGCACTATGCTCACTTCTCATTTCTTTTTTAAAGATTTTATTTATTTATTTGACAGAGAGAGACACAGCAAGAGAGGGAACACAAGCAGGGGGAGTGGGAGAGGGAGAAGCAGGCTTCCTGCTGAGCAGGGAGCCTGATGCGGGGCTGGATCCTAGGACGCTGGGATCATGACCTGAGCCGAAGGCAGACGCTTAACGACTGAGCCACCCAGGCGCCCCTCACTTCTCATTTCTGAAGAGTTAGACTCACAACTGAAGAGAGCAGGCCAATTTTTAAAAGGAGTAAAGTCGTTCTTCCATGAGAAGCTGATCGTGTGGGTAAGGAAGCTATTGCAGGCATCTAGGCCTCGACTCACCACCACCCTCAATCCCAAGCAAGAGTAGCTTGATCCTGAGCCTCCCACTTTAGAGGGCCCCAAATTTCCTCACATACACGCTGAATAAATTTATTAAAGACCATTAGTATTTAGGCAAGTGTTTGCTGAGTTCATAGAATTCATATGTTACTTTGATTATACTGAAATTGTTCTCTAGCGTGGGCAAAAGGTCACTCAATTCCTTTCAGGACAAGGCAAGGTATAAAATGAAACAACTGGATGCAGATCTGTATTTAGAATCAACATATTAGAATTAACAAACACAATAAAATTACCAGTTCACTGCATTGGTACACTTAATTTTTTTGTTTATTTGCTTTCGCTATGAAAATAGAAACATGTAATCATGGAGAAAATTTGGGAGATTCTGTCAGCCTTTTTTCTTCTTATTTTTTTGATCAAACAAACAATACGCTATTTTAAAGAAATGTAAGAGAGACAGGCATTTAAAAGTCCCTTGTGATATTGTTTCTCAGAGATAACTATTATAAAAAGTATTATTGGAATAATATACATAATAAAACAAAATATTAATACTTTTTAAATTGTTAATTTTAATTCTAGTATAGTTAACATACAGTGTCATATTAGTTTCAGGTGTACAATATAGTGATTCAATACTTCCACACATCACCCAGTGCTCATCACAAATGCACTCCTTAATCCCCATCATCTATTTCCTCCCCTCTGGTAACCATCATAGTGTGTTCTCTATAGTTAAGAGTCTGTTTCTTGGTTTGTCTTTTTTTTTCTTTGCTCGTTTGTTTCTTAAATTCCACATTATAAATAAGATCATACGGTATTTGTCTTTCTCTGACTTAAAATGTTAATACTTTCTAACAAGGCTTTTTTTCTGTTAACAAATCATGTATATCATTTCACATGAGTACACGTTTATCAATTTCATTCTTTTTGTGTGTGTGTGTTTTTTTTATTTTTTATTTTTTTATTATGTTATGTTAATCACCATACATTACATCATTAGTTTTTGATGTAGTGTTCCATGACTGTTTGCATATAACACCCAGTGCTCCATGCAGAACGTGCCCTCTTTAATACCCATCACCAGGCTAACCCATCCCCCCACCCTATCATTCTTTTTAATGACCGCATAGAATGTGCGGTAATGGTCTTCTACTGATATATGCTTACATTTCCAGTTTTCCATATTTAAAAATACTACATTCAATATATTTTATTTTTTTACATCTCTAACAATATTTCAATGAAATAAAGTTCTAGAATTGCTGGATCAGAGGGTATGACCATTAAAATTTGATAGATACTTTCAAATTGACTTCTTAAAAGATTTTTATCTATTAACACTCACAATATAACATGAAAGTATGGCTGTAGCCTGGAATATTTTGTTAGGTTTAACCAATCAAAGCTCAGTAGATCAAAGATGTACACATTAAACAGTTTTTTAATCCATCTTTCTATCATCCCTTCTTTACATTCAACTGTCCATATATCTATCATCCTAACTTTTTTTAATACTTAATTTTTTTAGAGCATTTTTAAATTCACAGTAAAATTGAGAGGAAGGCACAGAGATTCCTCACATACCCCCTGCTCCCCTCCAAACAGCCTCCCCCATTAAAACCTCTCACCAGAGTGGTACATTTATTACAACTGATGAACCTACACCCCTTCCAAAGTCCATAGTTTACCTTAGGGTTCACGCTTGGTATTGCAAATTCTGTGGTCTTTGATAAATGCATATTGACATGTATCCACTATTATAGTGTCATGCCCTAAAAATCCTCTGTGCTCTGCCTATTCATCTTTCTCTTCCCACCTAATCCCTGGCATCACTGATCTTTTCACTGTCTCCAAAGATTCACCCTTTCCAGACTGTCATATAGTTGGAATCATAGTTTGTAGCCATTTCAAATTGGTTTCTTTTACTTAGTACTATGCACTTAAGTTTCCTCCATGTCTTGTTATGGCTTGATAGCTCATTTCTTTCTAGCACTGAATACTATTCCATTGACTGGATATACCACAGTTTATCCTTTCACGTACGGAAGGACATCTTGGTTGCCTCCAAATTTTTGTCAATTATCAATAAAGCTGCTATAAACACCCATGTGCAGGCTTTTGTGGAAATACAAGTTTTCAACTCCTTTGGATAAAAAAGCAAGGATTGCTGGGCTGTATGGTAAAAGTATATTTAGTTTTAAAAGAACGACCAAAGTGGCTCTACCACTGTGCATTTCCACTAGCAATGTTACGAGAGTTCCTATTGGTCCACGTCCTTGACAGCATTTGGTGGTGCCACTCTAATAAGTATGTGGTGGTATCTCATTTTAATTTGCATTTCTCTGATGACATAGGATATGGAGTATCTTTTCATATGCTTACTTGCCATCTGTAGATCTTCTTTGGTGAGGTGTCTGTTAAGGTCTTTGGCTCACTTTTAATCTCTTATTGTTGAGATTTAGGAGTTCTTCAAATATTTTGGATAACTCCTTTTATCAGATAGATCTTCTGCAAATATTTTCTCGCATTCTGTGGCTTGTCTTTTTATTCCCTTTACAGTGTTTTACAGAGAAGAAATGTTTCATTTTAATGAAGCACAGTTTATCAATTCTTGCTTTCATCATACCTATGCTATAGTATCTAAGATGTCATCAACAAACCCAAAGTCATCTAAATTTTCTCCTATGTTTTCTTCCAGGAGGTTTTTAAGTTCTGCATTTTACATTTAGGGTCTGTGAGTTATTCCAAGTTAATTTTTGTGAAGGGTGTGACCTGTTGTCTAGATTTATTTTTTTTACATGTGGATATCCAGTTGTTCCAGCACGATTTGTTGAGAAGACTATTTTTTTCTCCATTGTATTCCTTTTGCTCCTCTGTTGACTTTATTTATGAGGTTCTAATTCTGGGCTCTCTGTTCTGCTCCACTGATCTACCTGTCTATTCTTTCACCCATACCACACTATCTTGATTACTATAGCTTTACAGTAAGTCTTGAAATTGGGCAGTGTCAATCCTCCAACTTTGTTCTTCTCCAATATTGTGTTGGCTCTTCTGGGTCTTCTCTCTCTCCATAAACTTTAGAATCAGTTTGTCGAGATCTATAAAATAACTTGTTGGGATTTGGATTGGGATTGCACTGAATTTATAGATCAAGTTGGAAGAACTGACATCTTGACAATATTGAGTCTTTCTATCCATGAACATGGATCTCTCTCCATTTATTTAGGTTTTTAAAAATTTCACTCATCAGAGTTCTGTAGTTCACTTCATACAGATCTTGTACATATTTTGTTACATATATACCAAAGTATTTCATTTGGGGGGGGTGCTAATGTAAATGGTACTGTGTTTTTAATTTCAAATTCCACTTGTTCATTACTGGTATACAAGAAACAACTGACTTTTATATATTAACTTTGTATCCTGCAGCCTTGATATAACTGTTTATTAGTTCCAGGAGGTATTTTTGGTCAATTCTTTTAGATTTCTCTACATAGACAATCATGTCATCTACAAAGCGTTTTATTTCTTTCTTCTCAATCAGGATACCTTTTATTTTCCTTTTCTTGTCTTATTGTATTAGCTAGAACTTCCAGTACAATGTTGAAAAGGAATGGTGAGGGGGTCATCCTTGCCTTAAACCTGATTTTAGTGGGAAAGCTTCTGGTTTCTCACCACACCTAATAGTCTTTAATGTTCACTGTAACAGCTCAAACAGTTTGGTATATATAAATAAAAAGTCAGTAATTATCTCCACCTTTCTATCTCATCCCTTTTGAGGAAACCAGTGTTAATAGTCCCGTGCCTTGTTTCACATCTTTCTTTCTCCTTTATCTTTATATCAACATATGTAAATGCATAGAGGGGTTTTTATTTGTTTTGTTGCACAAAAACAGGGTCACACTATAGATATTATTCTACAACTTGCTACTTTCATTTATAATATATCAGAGCTATCTTTCCAGGGCAAAACACATGATTCTAATTTATTCTTTCTGGTGGCTCTTTTGTACTCCAAAACATGAATATGCCATATTTTAGTACTCACATACCCTCTGTTAAATGGACATTCTATTTTTTACTATTTCAACAATACAGCATGAAATGTCTTTGCATGTATAAACATACGAATTAATGTACAGGTTGAAAAGACTGCTAGCTCAAAGATTATAAATACTTAATATTTTAATAAACTCTGTCAGATCTCACTTCCCAGAAGTATGCAGCATTTCAATTCCCTACCATCTGACATTCATGCAATGGCCTATTTCCCCATATCTAATCAGCTCTGGATATTACTCATCTTTTCAGTTTTCTGCCAAATTGCTGTGCAAACAAATATAACTCACTAAGATTTAATATGCATTACCCTAATTGCTTATGAGCTAGAGCACTTTTTATATGTTTATTTGCCATATTCATTTCTTGTTCTATGAATTTCCTCCTTAAATCCTACCACAGCTTGATTTCTTAAAAAGGAGAGCGTGAGGCAAAACTTAAGTACTGCTGCTTTATTTGATGGTGCAATATCAGCAATGTGAATGAAGGAAAAGCAAAAAGAAGCAGAGAAAGTTAGGTTGTACATCACCAAGCTGGCCTGTGTTTCCTGAAGAAGTCCAGTTAGTTTTCTAGCATACAGGAAGTCTCTAACAGACCGAATTTAAACGCCAGGCTTTGGAAGAATCCATTGGAGAAACGGATGGAGAAGGAATTTATCTGCCAGCTCTCTCCTCCCTTGCTTTAAATTTTGATCATAACTCCATGGGAACTTA
Organism: Neomonachus schauinslandi; assembly: GCF_002201575.2. NCBI lineage: Eukaryota > Metazoa > Chordata > Mammalia > Carnivora > Phocidae > Neomonachus > Neomonachus schauinslandi. The sequence goes on along the minus strand of NC_058405.1, from coordinate 61,162,392 downwards.
GCTTCCCCCTCCTTCTGGAAGATTTTACTCTCTAGCCTTATTAACAGCCACTGGGGAAATCAGATCTTAGACTTTGCAAGTGCTGTGCTTCATACAACTCAGAAAGTTGCTGAGGAACCAGAGTGCTATTTCCCTTAAGTTTTCATTTAAAGATAGCAAAGCACAGTGGTTAAGAGTTAAGAGCTTGGGCACCGGAGCCAAACTGGTTTAAATCCTGGCTAAAACACATACTAGTTATATGATCTTGGACAAGCTGCTCAAGATCTCTGCACTTTAGTTTCCATTTCCACAACAGGAATAGCCTCATAAGACTGTGGTGAGGATTTGGTTAATATTTATAAAGCTTTTAAAGCGGTGCCTGGCACACAGTAAGTACTCTATGAGAGCTAAGTAAAATAAATGCTACTTTTGTAAAATGAATTAAGGAGTCTTCCTTTAAAAAAAAAAACTTCTGAACTACGTTGAACAACATTAATCAAAGAATTAGAATTTGGCTATAAAATACTGAATGCCTGGTTCTTTTTTAAATATCAACTTTTCTAATTTCTCGTATAGTTATGAGTCTCCTAAAGCTTTCTTAACTCTCTTTGGGTCAAATTTATTAATTTATATTTTATTGTAAAATCATCTACTTCCTTAAAGTTTTCAAACATATTACCATGGAACTAACATAACAATGTCTGCTGATTCTTTTTAACTGTCTTTCATATAAAGGCAGTTCTGCTGCAAGAGTTATTCTGAAGATGTGAATTTGTTTCAACACGATTGGGAACAAAATTAGGGAACAATTTGAGCATACTCAAATTTCATGTCACTTTTACATGATTTTGTCCAGAAACACTAGATGAACACAGAAAACTGAATCAAGCTAGGTAGGAATACATAAAACAGAGACACACAGATCTCAAACATCTACCAGCTACCTCAGTGTACCACCCCTTGGGAGTCACACCTATCTCCATCTGGTATTAAAACTTGGCCTTCTGATTTCAGATTACTTCCTCCTACCATTTCAAAATAACTCAAGCCGCAATCCTTCTGAGGCACACTTCCACAAGCAAACTTCAGGCCTTTTTCAAGGTAAAGTGCCATAGTTATGATAATTTTATGTATTCCCTAATTTCGCATGTCTAAAACTGTGCTACATTTTGATGAGTGTTCCATCTTTATTTCTTATGTATCACAGACTAAGTTGTGCGTGTGTATATGTGTGTGTGTGTGTGTGTGTGTGTGTGTTTAACAAAGTTTTTAAGTATTGTATTCCTAAACTCATTTTCCCCTAAGCCGTTTGTGGCTTTTATTGTGCAATTCTACATAGTGTGGTGATTTTTAAAAACAAGCTGCATTATAGCAGAAATGAGTGGCTATATATATAATGTGGTTACACCTCTTTCCTTATGCTTAACATTATATACTTCTTATTTCTTGTTTTCCTTAATGAGATGTGCCAAGGAATTTATCTATTTTATCAGTACTTTCTAAAACTCAACTTTTGGTTTTACTTACTGTCTTTTTCTCTATCTTTAATTTCAGTACTCATTTTTATAATTCTCTCTCCCAACCTTCTTTTGGTTTATTTTATCACTTTGGTATAACTTAATTTGAATGCTTAGATTCACATGTATAACAACTTTTTATTTTAAAGTAAAATTTTAAGGTACAATTCTCTAATATAGATTTGACTATATTCCATAGGTTTTTAGACAAAGTGGTTCTCCTTTAAAACGATTTCTATATTATTTTATGTATTTCAGTAATATTCTATTATATATATATCTATATATATACCTATATATAATCTATAATCTATATCTATCTATCTATCTATATATATATACACACTCATTTACTCTTTCAATTAGGAAATTACTTAGAAAAAAATGTTTAATTAGCAAGCACTTATATTTATGTCTACTTTTTTGTTGCTGCTTTCTAGTTTTACTGGTTTATATTCAGAAAACATAGTATCTTTACTTTTCAGGATTTACTAAGATTTTCCTCTTAGTCAAGATATATTCATGATTTCGTAAATGTTCTGGAGATATAAGAAAAAAATGTATTTTATCCAAAGTTCTAGATCTACTTGTATTTCTATTCAATGAAACGATGATAGTTTTCAAATACTCTATATTTTCATTTTTCTTGCCTACTTGAATTTCACATTCAAAAATAGATGTACTAAAGAAATGTGTTTTTTTTAGAAATGTGCTTCATTTTAAATGTCTCTTATTCTGACTATAAAAGTAATATGTATAATACATTTATTATTCTTACTATAAAAGTAACATGTATCATATAATAAATTTTAAAATGGAACACTATCAGGAAGGAAAATTTAAATAGTCTATACTTCTGCCAAATAGTGCTAATTACTATTAACACTTTTATTATTTTGCTTTTCCATCTTTTCCCTTATATACATAAAAACACATTAAACTGGAATAGTAGTACCACTGATACTGTTCTGTAGCTCTCCTCTTTAACTTAACATCATCACATGAACATTTCCAATGTCATTAAATATTATTTGAAAATACATGTTTAATGGCTACATAATATTCCACTGGGAGGCTACATAAGATTTTATCTAATTAGTCCCTGTTACATTTCTAAGACACCAATGTTTTTAATATTATAAAAACAATTGTTAAAATAATATTTATTATTACAAATAATCTTTCTTATTTATTTATTTATTTTATTTATTTATTTTAAATTATGTTACGTTAGTCACCATACAGTACATCATTATAGTTTTTGATGTAGTGTTCCATGGTTCATTGTCTGCTGGATTTTCTTTGGATGGTTTTCTAGAAATGTAGAGTTATTGATATAAAGGTACAAATACTTCTCGAGTTCTAGTTACATATGACCAATACTTTTCCTAAATAATTAATGCCAATTAACTCTAACAGTGTACAAGACAGACCATTTTATTCAATGCCAGCCAAGAGGTATACAGTAAAGTTGATATTACTCAGGCAAAAATAAAATTTAAAAAAATTTCACAAATTAAAATATTTATTTGCCCTAAGTATTTCCTTTTATGACTTTTCCACTGTCTATAGGATTTTAGTGCTTTTCTCATCTATTTGTATATGCTTGTCGACTGAACAGATTATCTTTCCTCTGTCATATTTTAAGCAACAATGTATTAAAATGCAGTTAAGGGGCGCCTGGGTGGCTCAGTTGGTTAAGCGTCTGCCTTCGGCTCAGGTCATGATCCTGGAGTCCCGGGATCGAGTCCCGCATCAGGCTCCCTGTTCGGCGGGGGGTCTGCTGCTCCCTCTGACCCTCCCCCCTCGCATGTGCTCTCTCTCTCCTTCTCTCTCTCTCAAATGAAAAAATAAAATCTTTAAAAAAAAAATGCAGGGCGCCTGGGTGGCTCAGATGGTTAAGCGTCTGCCTTCGGCTCAGGTCATGATCCCAGGGTCCTGGGATCGAGTCCCACATCAGGCTCCCGGCTCAGCGGGGAGCCTGCTTCTCCCTCTGACCCTCTCCCCTCTCATGCTGTTTCTCTCTCGCTCGCTCTCTAAAAAAAATAAATAAAATCTTTAAAAAAAAAAAAATGCAGTTAAGTAGCTTTTTTTACACCAAGAAGTTTTGGAATTTTATGCAAATATTATATTTTCCTTTGTGATTTGCACTGTTTTGAGCTTACACATTCTTCCTGATAGACTGTTTATAAATGTCCACTTTAGTCACTTCTAGTTTTTTTTCCTTCATTTTTTAAGGCTTTACTTTGTACATCAAAGCTACTTATTAAGACATGAGATGAGGATTAAAATCAATGTTTTTCTTAAAAGCAAGCCAACTGCTTTGGCACTATTTATTTAATAACTTTTCCCATCCACAACTAACGTGTGATGTCTTCTTTCCCATATTCTATGTTCTTACATATAATTGGGTCTGTTTGGGAGTTATCTAACTGCTCTATTGACCTCCTATTCTATTCTTGTGTCAAAATGAAAATGATTTAATTACTGCAGGTATCAAATGTGTGTTAACACAGAGGCTATGTGTCTAATTTCTCTTCTTAAAAAAAATGTAGCTCCCTATGACCCAGCAATTGCACTACTAGGTATTTACCCCAAAGATACAAATGTAGTGATCCAAAGGGGCACCTGCACCCCAATGTTTATAGCAACATAGTCCACAATAGCCAAACTATGGAAAGAGCCCAGATGTACATTGACAGATGAGTGGATAAAGAAGATGTGGTATATATATATATATATATACACACACACATACACACACACACATATATACACATACAATGGAATATTACTCAGCTTTCAAAAAAAATGAAATCTTGCCATTTGCAACAACGTGAATGGAACTAGAGGGTATTCTGCTAAGTGAAGTAAGTCAGTCAGAGAAAGAAAATTATCATATGATCTCACTCATACGTGGAATTTAAGAAACAAACAGAGGAGCACAGAGGAAGGGAGAGAGAAATAAAATAAGATGATATCAGAGAGGGAGACAAACCAAAAGAGACTCTTAACCATAGGAAACAAACTGAGGGTTCCTGGAAGGGAGGTGAGTGGGGGGATGGGGTAACTGGGTGATGGGCATTAAGGAGGGCACATGATGTAATGAGCACTGGGTGTTATATATAAGAGATGAATCACTGACCTCTACCTCTGAAACTAATAATACACTATATGTTAATTAATTAAATGTAAATAAAATAAAATAAATGTAGGTCAATTATTATAATCTTCTTATATAACAAGAAAAATCACATTAAGAATTCTGACTGGAATTGCATGAAACCTCTAAATTCAGGGACTTACAAGTCTTTTTTTATGTACATTAGTAAATTTTTATAATTTTCTTTGCCTAAATTTCACATAGTTCTTTTTGAGATCATTTTTAAGAGTTCTGTTGTTAACTTCCAGGAATGGGATTGTTTTCCATTACTTGGTAGACTCTGAGTGAAAAAAGACAGATTCATAGTTGCTACTTTTGGATTAAAACTGAAAAATAGTGATATCACAGTTCCTGGAGACACACTATGGATCCACTAAAAATCTTGATTTGTGGCAGTTAGAGTGAGGCGATCAATACCGGATAGGGTACTTGGTTAAATGGGACATTTAACACAGTCGTTAACTCCAAAGGCAGAATGAAGCACCATTCTATTCCTAAGATTTAGAAGGAAAGGAAAAAGGCATGTTTCAGATCAAATTAAGGACAGAGGGGGAAAAAAAGGGCAAGACTGATTAAGGTCCAATGTTATGGGCTGTTACTAACAGCCAGTGCTTTGGGCTGAGGATGGAGTAAAGAATATAAATGGAATAATGCCATTATGCTGCTTTGTACATTTGTCCACACTTTTTCTACTCCTCTTTGTCTCTCCGAATTCCTATGAAAACCAGGTCCTCCATAATGAATCAATCAGAAGGTAGTATTACTTTATGCCCTGTCATTAAAGAACGTACGTCAAGGCCCATGCTTATGTATACACATGCCATTCTCAACCCCCGGGTGGAATGTTTCACAAGAACAGTCATTACTTTCTATTGGTTTATAAAAATTTATCTGCCAAATAGATACCACGGCTCTTGTTTGGTAACAGAGGTCACCTTGCCTGAGTCAAGTTGTTACTCAGCTTTTCGTCAGTCTAAATTAGAGGTCAACAGATAGTACATTGTATTTTCCCTAAAATGAAAGGTATGGTTTTGTTTTCTGGTCATCCTTAGACTCCTACACACCCCAAGTTCCCAGGGATGTCCTGGATTCTTGGAACAGCAGACTACAATCCACAGTGCTGGGCTGTTGCTTCTGGTTCCGCCCAGAGAACCAGGCATGGCAGGGGCACAGTGAGGCCCAGGTGCTGGAAGAAATGAAAGCATCTACATACCCCGCAGAGATACCCAAACTACCATATGATTCAGTGTTCACACTACTAGGTATTTACCCAAAGAATATGAAAATACTAATTTGAAAGGATACATGCACCCCTAGGTTTTTGCAACATTGTTTATAATAGCCAAATTATGGAAGCAGCCCAAGTGTCTATCAATTGTCGAATGGATGAAGAAGAGGTGGTATATATATACAATGGGATGTTACACAGCCACAAAAAAGAATGAAATCTTGCCATTTGCAACATGGATGGATCTACAGGGTATAATGCTAAGCAAAATAAGCCCATCAGAGATAGACAAATACCATATGATCTCACTCACATGTGGAATTCAAGAAACAAAATAAACAAACAGAGGGGGAAAAAAAAGAGACAAATCAAAAAAACAGACTTGTAACTACAGAGAACAAACTGATGGTTACCAGAGGGGAGAGGGTTGGGGGGAGGGTGAAATAGGTGATGGGGATTATAGAGCACACTTATTTGATGAACACTGAGTAACGCATTGAAATGCCAAATCACTATATGGTACACCTGAAATTAAAAGAAAAGAAAAGAAGGAAAAAAAAGATCTCTAGTCTTCCATATTGCTGGCAATGAAGTTTATGAAACCCCAAAGGCAAGTTGCTTATGAATTTTAGTACCTTTTGAAGATTAAATACTAAACATGGATTAGAAAAGAGAGAGAAATTGATTGAAAGCTGAAATCTTGTTGGAAGGCCCGATACTGGTAAAATTCTCATTTTATATTTCCATATAAAATCCATTTCTGCATCTGCTTTAGAAATGTTCAGAAAATTGTGAAATATATTACTTAGGGTCTCAGTTGTTAATATACATGAATTTTTTTTTTATTGTGGTAAAAAGTACATAACATTAAAGTTACCATCTTAATCATTTTAAAGTGTACAGTTCAATAGTGTTAAGTATATTCATATTGTTGTGAAACATATCTCTAGAATCTTTTTCATCTTGCAGAACTAAAACTTGATACCCATTAAACGCTAACTTCACCCCACCCCCCACCCCACTTCCTTGGTAACCACCTTTCTACTTTTTGTTTCTTTGATTTTGTTTCTTGTTTCTATGATACTTTAGATATTTCATACGACTGGAATCATACCGTCTTTGTCTTTTTGTGATTGGATTATTTCACTTAGCATAATGTCCTCAGGGTTTAACAGTGCAGCATGTGACAGAATCTCCTTTTCTAAGGCTACATGCTATTTCATTGTATGTATGTATCACCTTTTCTTTTTTTAAAATTTTTTATTGTTATGTTAATCACCATACATTACATCATTAGTTTCAGATGTTAGTGTTCCATGATTCATTGTGCATAACACCCAGTGCTCCATGCAGAATGTGCCCTCTTTAATACCCATCACCAGGCTAACCCATCCTCCCACCCCCCTCCCCTCTAGAACCCTCTGTATCACCTTTTCTTTATCCATCCACCTTTCAATGGACTTCTGGGCTGCTCTCATCTCTCGGCTATTGTAAATAATGCTGCAATGAACATGAGTGTGCAAATCTCTCTTGCAGGTCCTGCTTTGAATCTTTTGGGGTATATATTCATAAGTAGGATTGCTGGATCATACAATAATTCTATTCTTAATCCTTAAGGGACCTCTATACATAAGAAGGTGATTGATTTTAAATTCAGTGTTCGAAAACTTTAAAACTACCTTCTTTTTTATTGTATGGTTTCAGAATGAACAATGTCTCCTTTTTGCCTTGGCTATCAGGTAGTCCAGAATCAAAGTCAAGTCTTAATCATACAAAATGTGCTAGTCCTTATAATCTTCATTTGTGTGTTACTCTAGGTTCCACTCAGCCTCTTTTGGTAGCCAGGAAGTCAAGCCAGGAGAGAAGAGAGGATTTATGGCAAAGACACAGAGACCATAAAGGGAAGCCTGATGGCCACCAATGCTGCACTTGCCCACCCTGTGTCTCTCTCCTGCAGGCTCAGCACTTCTCTCCTGCTATCTCTGTGTCTTTTTTCTCCAAGTGCAATCTCTTATCCTTCTCAACCACACAGTCTCTTCTGACAACTCAGTTTCTGTTCCCTCGTAAATGGAGCCTGCACGTGGCCTCTCCAAGTCCCTGTCTACAACATGACCTTTCAGCTTCACTTTCCACCCACTGGCTTGTTCTCTTGGTACTTCCAGGTGCAAAATTAAGGCAGGAATCGGACCCAAGCCAGTCCATACAAGTCCCCTGGCCAGTCTTCAGACCAAGTGTCCACTCTCAGTTCAATCAGTTAATACTCAGAGAAAATGGGGTCATGAGCTATAAAACATGGCTGCCTCCATCTTTTCTTGAGGGCCCACACAGGACCTTTCTTTCCTGTGAAAGAAGAGAAGAGGCTGAGCAGAGACAGACACTGTGTATGACATATTTATCTGGTCCATCTTTATATGACCACAACATGTAAAACACACATGCTCTAACGTTCTATGTCTCTGACTTATGGCTATCTCCACATTTTGGTAAACACACACACACAGATTATGTTCTCTCGTCTTGATTCCAATTTTTATTTTCACTTTCACTTTTAGTTTTTTTAAAAAGATTTATTTAAATTAAATTTAATTAACATACAGCATATTATTAGTTTCAGAGGTAGAGTTCAGTGATTCATCAGTTGCATATAACACCCAGGGCTCATTCCAAGGGCCCACCTTAATGTCCGTCACCCAGTTACCCCATCCCCCCGACCCACCTTCCCTCCAGCAACCCTCAGTTTGTTTCCTAGAGTTAAGAGTCTCTTATGGTTTGTCTTCCTCTCTGTTTTCGTCTTATTTTATTTTTTCTTCCCTTCCCATATGTTCATCTGTTTTGTTTCCTAAATTCTATCACTTTCAGTTTATTATGTACACTCTTGCAAGCTTCCACAAAAACTTTCTGAAATCAGATGGAACATACAATAAACAGAAAATCCACAATGATAAACAAAATAAACCTAATTTTATAGAAGTTGACCCTATTTTGAAGGCCATTTTTATACTAAAAAATTGCAGTGTTTCAACATTATTGAGAAATTTAGAATTTTGAAAAGAGATTCCAGGAAAGTAGTGACTTCTGCTCAAATATTTAAAGGGGTGGGGGGAACAACTTCATTTCCTAATCCTTTTTTAGAAGGCAAAAGGTCAAGAGGCCCACTCCTCCCCTGGTTTCTGGCTGTTCTTCCCCATCTATGGAAAGAAGGAGGTCACTAGTCCATGGGGTGAGGACAAAGGAGTCTCCACCTTACCCATGGGGTTCTCACTTGGCCTCTTTCTACCAACGTGTCTCGCGCTCTCTCTGGACTTGCTTTCAATATGTGCCGTTCTTTTTCCTTCCTACACAAGATCTAAAAAGCTGAAATCCCATTAGGATGACGCTGAGAAAGACCCTTGAAGATTCCTATGTTCTTACTTATGACTGTTTCCACACTTCAGCAATCAGTGACCTGAAATATGTCTATCTCTTCGCTGTCTTTCTGTTTAAATTAACCAGTTCTCAAATTCTCTGGTTCCCTTTACTCTTATAAATTATTAAGGACTCCATGGGTTTTATCTATTGATATTTATCATATTAGAAATTGAAACTGGGAAAATTTTAAAATATTAATTCATTAAAAATAACAACAAAATGTATGACAGTCATATAAATCTATTTAAATAGCTATTAAATATCTGTATTTTACAAAGCAAAAAATTAAATTGAAAGAGTGGCACTGTTTCCCATTTTTTGCACATCTCATGAATAGAAGACATTTGGATCTTCATATCTACTTCTGCATTCAATCTGTACACTTATTAGGAAATGAGAGTAAAAAGGGTACATAACACCTTACTATTATTATGATAATAGCTCTGACCTTGTGGACCACAGTTTGAGAACTACTGGTTCTGAGAACTACTGGTTCAGTGACTGACCTGACTTTTGGTTTTGATTAACCTTCTTTGCAGATTCTGCCAATGTGCCCTGCAGAGTTCAAAGAATTATTCTTGTTTGTCTATAAATTACGAAAAGAGGTTTCTCTGGCCACCAAACAATGGAACATTCTCTCCACCCAGGAACTGGAAGGGAAGGTGCCTTTTCCCCCTCCTCTCAAATGCCTAACGACCCTAATCTTTTCTGACCACATGTATTTTACAAAATGGGGACAAGGAATACTTCAGCTGCAAACTCCCAGCCTCGGCTCCAAACTCTGCTAGAAACCCCTAGTCATATTTCTAAGAAGACTGACATCTGTCACAATACATGGAAGCAAGAGAAAAGATAACTGAGGTTGGTATAACAGCAGCTTTTAGCCTCTCTAGATTCAAAATACCTACCAAAAAACCCAACAACAACAAATTGAGGTCTCCAAATTCTTTCCATAAACTCTCGTTCAAATTCAGGTTTACACACAAAACACACGCAAGGCAGTTTCAAGGTATTTCCACGCATAAACCACAGGGCTGGCTGCTTCCTCTCTAGGTTTGCCTGGGTGTTTAATGGTTTACCTGTCATCATCTTTCTTTAGTGGATGGTCCACATTTTTTGCTTTCCTACCCCGAGTCTTCTAACACCGAATGCAAGTAACAAGATGCAGTTGGTTTTTCAATAATATCTCTCCCAAGAGGATGGCAGGGAGAAGGTAAAAGAAAAAAGATACACAGGTTTGAATGCAACAACTTTCAAGACTGCCTCTGGCAAATTTCAGAATCTTAAGGACAAAGGCTCTTGGAAGTTATTCAACGAATGGGGAATATCCTGCTCAAGGCCAAAACCTGCAGCCAGAACACTAATGTATTTGCACAAAGAAAGCTGCTAAAGTACCCTATGCCCCCATTACCCTTCATGGAGAGCGAAAGAGATTGTATACTTTGAATAACAGCTACCTACATACAACAAAAGTTCTACTGTCACACTAAACAGCAAATTACATGAGAGCTCAGTTTATATAATGTCTAGTTGCCAGTACTTATTTTCTGGGCTCAAAACTTTTGACAAAATTATTCTCAACAAAAAAGCTGCCTGCTGAAATTGGAAATTGCTGATAGCTGATGTCATGAAAGTTAGCGGGACAGTAAAGGCTGTGACTACTGTCCCTACTTATGAAAGCAGCTGCAAGTTTGGACCTTTGGTTGCTAAGTTTTGCGTTTCCTGGAATTCTAGAGTCTGTAAAGGGGTCTTAGAGATTGCCTAGCACAGTGACTCACTCCTCCGATAAACTGACGTCCTTGGATACTAAGGGACTTGTCAAGGTCACAGGCTCACTTGGTTGCACAGCCCAGGCTCAAAACATGGGTCTGTCTCTTTAATTTTTTTTATCTACTGATCTTTTGATTCAAACAAACCTCAAAGAGCCTCTTCAAAAAGATACCGAAACGCAGGCGAATGTCTCATTGAATTGCTATGAGCAAAGGAAAACATTACACTGCAAATTCTGAAATCACCTGATCCTTCAGAGAATCCAGATAACAATACATTACAACAAACATGAAATAAAGTTAAGCACAAAGCACCACTAATGCCTCCGTCATTACCCCATTACCCAGGCCAGACATCTGGAAGCAGGACTCACTGGTATACCACGGGCACGGACCGTGCAAATGCCGGCTGTCAATGGCAGCAACTGACTTACGCTGGCTGGGAGTTAACTCTGCCAACTACTGCTTCTCTCCACTCAATTTCTCCTACACATTTAGTCATCAGATCCTTACCATCCTTCTTGAACCCATGCCCTTTCCAACGTGCTTCCAAGTAAACCACCTTTGTCCTTGACGGGGGCCTGCGCCACATCCTGCTACCTAGACTTTGCACTTGTTTCTCCTTTCCCAGCCAACTGTTCCCTTTTTCTGATGTCCATCACTTTTCAAACTTACCCTTCTAGGCAAGGTTGAATGGTCTGCGTTCACATGATCACTCATAAGGCAGAATGGGTCTTTCCTTTGCTGAAAATCAAGAGACTGCAGATCTTTCATGCCATTGTACAATCTGCATTAAATTAAAGCTATCATGCTATTTTACAATCTGCATTAAATTAAAGCTATCTATGATCACATTATTTTACCTTTTCTTGCGGATTTTAAGTTGAAAGGAATGGAGTTCTTGTTTTCTTCATAGTGTGTCTCCCCATATGTCAGCATTTTTGCCAAAACCATATGAGAACAAATCAATAAATATTTATAAATAAAGAAACATTCATTTTTTTAAAAATATCAAGTCAAGATTTAATTGTACTACTATAAGCACCCAGCCTCAGGGCCTCAGCACTGTCAGTGTCTCTGTCTTAAACATTCTTTTCCCAGATGTCAGCACGATTAACTACCCCAACTTTCAAGTTCTCTGCTCAAATTACACCTTCTCAATGAAGCTTAACGTGTCCATCCTTTTGAAAACTGCAACTCGTCTCCTCTCCCCTGCCCTCACATTCCCAATCCCCCTTACTCTGCTGTTTTTCCCATAGCATCTATCACCTTGTAACATACAGAAGTTATTGTATTTTTTTGTTTACTAAATGCAACATACACAAGGAGAGGGATTGGAGCTGAGTGGTCACTGATGGATCTCAAACACTCAGAACCCTGACTAGCATATAGAAGCTACTCAACAGATGTTTGTTTAAAGAACTGAATACAAGAATTAAAATGCTATTTTAAGAAAATCTGAAGTTATTTTAAGTAAAATGTTATTTTAAGCTCACTATTAATATACTTTTGAAATATGTGAAAATAATAGTATGTAATATGCTATACGTATTACAAAGTATAATATTTTTTAGTAACGGCTTCAGTAAGTATGACTACCCAGAGAGGGTGTGAACGAAAATACATACAATTATCAGACATTCAAATAATTTTTAAAAAGGAAAGAGAGCCTAATTGCCAAGCTATTACTTTTTGTAATCAGCACCAAGTGTATTTTTTAAAAAAATATTTATTTAATTCTTTAAGAGAGAGAGAGAGGGCGGGCTGGGGTATGAGTGCAAGGAGGGGAGGGGCAGAGGGAGAGGGAGAGAAACTCAAGCAGACTCCCTCATGATTGTGAGGCTCCACACCTAGTGCGGAACTGGACGCAGGGCTCAATTTCAGGACCCTGAGATCATGACCTGAGCTGAAACGAAAGGTCAGACGCTTAACCACTTGAGCCACCCAGTCACCGCAACGCCAAATATACTTTTGACTCAAATCTCAGGACTAATCAATGTTTCACTTCCTAGGTCAATAGGAAAACACAATAATGTACTGCTCTTTTAAAAACTTGAGATATAACTGACATATAACATTATATTAGGTTCCGGTATACAACATAAGATTTAATTTGTATATATCGTGATGTGTTGCTTTACATGGTTAACTATTTCTAATCATGGTCTCTGTACAAAAATGTTAAATTATCTTTTTCTGGATTTAAGTTCACAAATTTTCAGCCTGAACATTATTCAAACCAATAAAAATGCAGATAGCAAGGAGTAAGCAAAAATTACATATAAAACCCAGTTTTACTAGCCCCCAAAAAAGGTGCTCACCAGAAACAAACTGGTTTAAAATTATTATTTAAAAAAATTATCTTCAGGGTCGCCTGGGTGGCTCAGTCAGTTAAACATCTGACTCTTGATTTCAGCCCAGGTCATCATCTCAGGGTTGTGAGATGGACAGAATCCTCCCATTGGGCTCCATGCTCGGCAGGGAGTCTGCTTCTCTTCTCCCTCTGCCCTCCCCCCACACACTCTCTTTCTCTCCCTCTCTCTCTCTCTCTCAAATAATAAGTAAATCTTTTTAAAAAATAAGTTCTGCTTTAAAAAAATTATCTTTGAACTTAGATGGCAAATAATTATGTAACAAATCAGTCTTTAATTTCAAATAAAATTAACCTTATCAAAAAGTAAAGTTCATCTCTTCTTGAAATGAACAGAATCTCTGCTATAAAAGTAATAATTACCATTTATTAAGGCCTTTATATAAATTATCTCATGTAATCCTCATAAGTCCTCAAGAGGCACATATTATTATTCCCAATCTAGAGTGAGTAAATTAAAGTTTATGTAAGGTTAACCACCTCCCCATCATTATCCAGCTAAAAGATGGGAGCACCGGAAGTGAGATGCAGGTTTCTCTGGAAGCAAAGTTCACACCTCAACCACCAGGACGCCTTCCTCAGATATCTGCCCCTGATGTGTGAAGGCCAAGTGTGTTGACGGTGATCTCTACCAGGAACTCGGAGTAGCCCTACCTGACAGAGGCCAGGAGGAGAGTGCAATCGCCTCCTCCATAGCAAAGAGCTGATGAAAAACAACTTCTAGAAGGCTGACTAGACTGTAAGCATGAAAGGGAAAGGAGAAAGAACTTCTGGGCAGAAATGCAAATGAAACTGGTTGGCTTTAATTCTCCTGAACACTACTACTGAGGTTCCATTTGTGTAAGGCTCTCCACTGGGCACTGGAAGGAGCCATGCATATGTTTCCTGCGTTCAAGTGGCTCAGGCTAATGGAGGTCAAGAAAACAAGGAAATTTGCGCTTATGAAATGTCTCCTATTTGCCGGACCCTTTCACGAACTATACATACTCTCTTATTTCATACACAATATAAATGAAACATACATGTAAACTGGTAAGTATCACATAAATACTAAGGCAGAAATTTGAACTAAGTGCTATGAGAACCCTTAAGAAGACCTTTTCACTCTGCCCTGGAGTACGGCAGGCTTCTCAGAAGAATGGATTTGGGGCTTTAATGAATTCTTAAAGGTAGGCAAGGAGCTTCTGGAGGGGGAGAAGCAAGCCGAGAGCAAGGGGACTCCATGTCCATGGGCACTGATGTGTGAACCAAACAAGTCTGATATTTGGGTAGGAGGGTTGTGACAGATGAGGCTGATGAAATGGGCAGGAATTGAGGGATCTGAATTTTATCCTTCTGGAAGTTGTTGAGAGTCTATACAAGAGGAGTGGCGTGATTACACCAGAATTTTGAATATCTGATGGCAGAGGGTTGGAGGGAACTAGAGACAACAGATAGTAGGACCGATCTGGGGCTTCGTGTAGCAGCCCAGGCAAACCATGCAAGAGACAGGAATTTTAAAAGTACCAGTGGGAACAGACACTGAGGGAGAGTCTGGAGAGTGTTCTGAGGTCAGTGGGCCAGGGCAGTGGTTGCTGTGATATTGGAGGGGAAATGCGGATCTACTCTAACTCCTATTTCTGGTTGGGGCTATTCAGTGATGCCGTGTACTGAAGGGATGAGGAGAAAGAGCACATGCTGGGGAAAAGGGAATGCTCTCCAGTTAGAATACGCTAACCCAGAGGGGTCCTGGAGACTCCCAGGTAGGAATGCCAAGGAAGCATCGAGAGTCCGGGTTCAGGCTCAGGAGGACAGAATGGGCCCCCGGTCTCAAGAACTGTAGATGTAGGGATAACTAAGCTGCAGGAGTCGTTCACAAAGAAAGAGAAACAGCCCCAGGGAGAGGCCTGGCAGCACTGACATCAAGAGCCAGTAGGAGAAATCTGGAGAGAACTCAGGGTTGACTAAATTTAAAACACCACACCACATACCCAACCATGACACCATGCAACCTGCTGAAAAGCACTTTTCCAGCCCCTTTCTCTCCTATCTATGATAGACAAGATCGGGGCGGAAGAAGCTGCCCTATCTTGACTTCTCTCCATCCAATCCAGGAAACGAGTTGGACCTGAGTTATTGCTAAGGATGGAAAAGCTGTACTGTTCTTTGTGCCAATACGGTTAGCAGTCTTTTTGCAACCATGTAATTTGCTTCAGTTGAGCTAAAGGTCTATACTGATGGTTGTCTCCTGATGCTAAACCAGTATTTATAAAAATGCAATATTCATTGATAACTGAGGGAAGGGTTATTCCCCCATCTGTAAGGAGATGGAGATGAGTGGATTGTGGAGCCTATATTCAAGGTGCAGAGCAGTAAATAAACAGGGAGGGGCACCCACTTCGGAAACAAAAACTCTGGGTTACCACGACCCTGAGTCACTATAGCATTCTACGGTAAAACAAAGAAACACAGCCCAGCACTGAACCCCCACTGAACCCCAGGGACGAGGGCATATCGAATGCTGCTCTCCTCTCCGCTGCCATAAACTTGGAGCCAGTAAGCAGGCAGCCTGTTTTCCAGACTGTCTCAGATCACTGTGTAGGTGCAGTAGGTCCAGGTGATGGCAATCCAGCGACAGGAAGGGCTATAAAAGAATAACTGCTTCCCTCACACATTTTGGCTCTAGTGAGTTCTCAGGCTTTATAGCAAAAGAATAAATGTCAGGTGGCTCTTTGGGGGGTCGGTTTCATGACTGCCGTTGTCAAGGTACTTTGGGAGGAATGCCTTCAAAGGTGATTGACATGGATATGCCACATCAGTCCCTCTGGGCTCTGAACTTTGCCATCTAAATATCAGTGACATGAGAACCGTGGTCCAACTCTATAGTTTATATAAAAGATTAGCTCCAAGTGAACATCAGCAAAATATGTGTGCATACAGAGAATATTCTTATATGCCCGGACGGAAATGGTTAAGAAAAGATTTATGAAACAAGACTGATTCCTAGTGTTGTAAAACTTTGTAGGGGCACAGACAGCTGTCTGAACGTTGGGTCTATAAAACTCAGACTCCTAAATAAATAGAGAGTGACAGAGCCCCAATGGCTGATAGCATTTCCACCTCCCACACTTCACAGTCCACTAGAGTAAGGGTGTCTCTGGTGATAAGAAATTTGCTACATCTTCTCCAAATATCATTCAGAGCATCTTCAGTAATCTGCACACCTCTCTGAGTTCAACCTTTTCCTGTGAGTGATGAAGGTTAAAATGGCAACAACCTAGATGAGAAAATTTTTGGCAGAAAAATTAGCCTTTGACAGTCCATGTTTTTTCAAATCACTGGTGAATTACTATGGTGACACAGCAAAGATCAAAAGATAGGACCAGGGCGCCTGGGTGGCTCAGTCATTAAGCGTCTGCCTTCGGCTCAGGTCATGATCCCAGGGTCCTGGGATCGAGCCCCATGTCGGGCTCCCTGCTCGGCAGGAAGCCTGCTTCTCCCTCTCCCACTCCCCCTACTTGTGTTTCCTCTCTCACTGTGTCTCCCTCGGTTAAATAAATAAATAAAATCTTTAAAAAAAAAAAAAAAGAAAAGGGCCAGAATTCAGTTGAACCATCCTACGGAGTAGGCCACCATTAAGATGCTTCCTCCCCTTGGAACTGGTCTGCTAAATCCACAAGACATGGATTTTCACCGTCTTCCTGGTGACCACCAATGGAAGACACGGCTGTTGCTAAGACAATGACGTGGAAAGGAGCTAATATTATGGAGCACTTGACATGCGTGGGCACTATTCTCAGAGCTTTATATGTGTACTATGTCAGATAATCCTCACAACAAACCTATAAATGGTTATAATTATTATCCCCATTTTACAGTTAAGGAAACGAAGGCAAAGAGAGTCAAGCAACTTGCCCAGGGTGATAGCACTTGTGAAAACAGCTGTGATTAAGCTCAGGCAGTCTGATTCCAGTGCCTGTGGTCTTAGCCTCTCTGTACTGTCCATGCAACAGACAATACTAATTAACTCACTCATTAATTTGTCTGTGAATATTTACAGAGCACTTGCAATTCACAGCCACTGCGCTGGGTGTCAGGGATGTAACAGAGAGTCAAGCAGACACAGTCACTGCCTTGTGGAGCTTATGCTGAATATTCACATTAATCGAGTAATCACACAAATGAGTATAAAATGACAACTCTGACAGCCGCTACAGAGGACGGGCACGCAGTGCTATGATACTTATAATCCAGGGATGGGAACTGCTGAAAGACCAAGGAAGACCTTCCCAAGGCAATGAAAATGAAACTGAAATCTGAAGGATGAGAGTTAAGTAGGCAAGGAGAAAGGAAGCTCCGTCAAGGCAGAGGCTCGGAAGCTGGTGGGCATAAGCGACTGAAAGTAGCTGAGGCTGAAACTCCAGAAGGAAGGGCACTGAGCAAAAGAAGGCTGTGGAGGGAAGGACCAGACCCGGCAGGGTCACATGGGCCATGGGAAGACTTTGGGCCTGTGCCCAAGAGCAAGGGAAAGCCACTGGAGAGGGCTGGCAGGGGATAGGACAAAATCAAATGTGTATTTTGAAAAGATGCTTCTAGCTCCAATATGGAAAGAGACTGGAGGAGGCAGAATGGATATGGGATGACCAGTGAGGAAGTCAACTGAGGGTCCAAGGAGGAGACTATGAGCAGGGCGAGGGTAGTGGTGGTCAGGGGTGATGAGGATGCTGAGGATGATGATGATGATGACGACAATGGAGTGGAAGCTGAGAGGTACTTGGGAGGCAAAAACCAGCAAGTGATGGACAGGGCAGAGTCGAGCGAAGAGGAAGGAAGATGACTCCAAAGAGCCCTGGCTCATGCAACCAAGTGGACAGTGGTTTCGCTCACAGAAATAGGGAACTCTGAGAAAGACTAGGTATGTGGGGAGGCATGTGAGTCTGATTTTGGACCTAGTGAACTGGAGGTTCCTTTGAGATATTCAATAGGAAATATGAAGGCCTGGGAATGTCAGAGAAAAGGTCTGAAAAGAGATCAAAAAGTAAGAGTTATTGTCATATGGGTAACAAATGAAGCCATGACACAGGTAAGACAGCCCAGAGAGGGGAGAGATGAGGGCCTAGAAGCAAATGTGGAGAAACTCCAACACCAAACCAAAGCTGGCTAATGGACACCCTATGATGTAAACAGAGACAAAACAGCCAGAAAACAGGAGGAAAACCAGGAGAGTACGGGGTTGTGGATGTGCATAAAGAAACTATTTCAGGAAGAAAGAGCAGAGCTAAATGCTGCGAGGAGGTCAAACATGTTGACGACTTAAAAATGTCAGCTGGATAGATCCACAAGGAGATTTTCTGTAACCAGCACCGGAGCTGTTTGGATAGACTGATGGCAGTGGCAGCCAGACTGCAGGGGTCCAAGTAGCGAAGGGGGAATGGGGAAATGCAGAAAGTCACTACTATGACAATTCTTGTGAGAAGTGTGCTTATACGGAGAGAAGAGAGACAGAACACCAGGTGGATAGGGAAGAGCTGTGATGTCTCTGTTCTCATTAAAAAAACAAAACAAAACAAAACAAAAAAAACCCAAAAAAACAAAATAAGGGCGCCTGGGTGGCTCAGTCAGTTAAGTGCCTGAGTCTTGATTAGGCTCAGGTCATGATCTCAGGGTTGTAAGATCGAACCCCACATTGGGCTCTGCACTCAGAGGGGTCTGTTTGGGGTTCTCCCTCTCCCACTCCCTTTGCCCCTTCGCTCTGTGCTCTCTGTCTTAAATAAATAAATAAATTTTTAAAAAAAATTTTTTTTTTAAGATTTTATTTATTTATTCATGAGAGACAGAGAGAGAGAGAGAGAGGCAGAGGGAGAAGCAGGCTCCCAAGGAGCAGGGAGCCCGATGTGGGATTCGATCCCAGGACCCTGGGATCATGACCTGAGCCGGAGGCAGACGCTTAACCATCTGAGCCACCCAGGCGCCCATAAATAAGTATTTTTTAAAAAACCCATAAACCTCGAGTGTGTTTAAAAACCAAGGGCAGGTCGCCTGGGTGGCTCAGTCGGTTAAACATCTGCCTTCGGCTCAGGTCATGATCCGAGGGTTCTGGGAGCTCCCTCTCCCCCTACTCATTCTCAATCTCTCTCTCTCTCAAATAAATAAATAAAATCTTTAAAAAACAAAAACCAATGGACAGGATCCAGGGAGGAGAGAGAGATTATTGAGGTATAAGACTAAGAGAACGTTACCTGGAACATAATATACTCATCACTTCCTAGCCGTTGCCTTTCTGGAACAGAGATATACTACTTGATGTGGTCAAGATAAGAAGATGACCACCTTCTGAAATAGTAACACAATGTCCTCATAAGGCCATCCTTTGTGGCAGATGACTTCTGGAGATAGTGTATAAATGATTTCAACCTACCATGTACTCTACTGAATCTCCTCAGCACCCAATTTAAAATATAGGGCAATTAGGGTATTCTATAGATATGGATGCTACAGAATCAGTGTAAACGGGGGACTAAGAAGGCCATCAAAAATTCATAATTGCAATGGAGATGCCACAAAATAATCTTGGGCCTCAAAGAATGCCCTTAGCATCTGCATTCACTACCACTTGACTGAGTTTTTAGGGAATATGCAGGTACTGAACAAAAGATGACAGGATTACACGTACAATGACATAACTGGGGAGAGAAGCTGGTCCTTGAGACATTCTAAGAAGGTCTGTGATCCACACAAATACTGACAACATAGTAACTCCCATAAAAACAGTAAGTATTTCCTTTGACAAAACCACCTTCAGTGAATTATACCGTATGAATACATAGTAAGCAAGCAGCATGTCAGCACCGCAGTTGGGTCCCAGTACCTGGGGTAGTAAGCTACCCCAGGACGCTTACTGCTAAGCAGGAAAAAAGGAATTATTCTCTAAGTACAAAACTTGGAATGCACCAGGATCTCTCCAGCAGGAGTGGCACATCTGGGTGCTCGGCTTGGATAGCAGCTGAAGTATTTCATTCGTAGGCTACCTGTCATCACTGTAGAACATGACCCTCACCATTTGGGTTCAGTCCCTATAGGCTCATTACAACCCACAGTAATAAACAACTCATCTAAAACATCTCGTTACTTTAAAGGCTCAAATTCTCTTTAAAAAAAAATCTTTTTAGCAATGGCTAGATGCATGGAATAACACAAGCTTCCAATTGATTGGTGACCATCCTAGGGCAATTCCTTGTGGTTGGGCTGTCTTGGTTGTATGAAAAAAATTAACTTGGTATCATAAGAAGAAAATGTGATTAAAGGTCAGGGAAATCCCAGCTCTGCCACCACTCTCTTAACGTGTGACCTATCAATATATCGCTTAATCTAAGGGAGGGTAGCATTAGCTGTAGAAGGATGAAGGTCTCTTTCAATTCTAATATTTTCTTATCTCCCCCTAGGGGATTTTGAACCATCTTCTTTTAATATCTTTGGATACCTCTTCCTGAAGGCATCATACTGCATATTCACCAAAATGTTTCCTAATCAACTGTTAGAACACTGTTAGGGAAACACTGTACATACAATATTATGAAGTATCCCGAGTTGAACAGTGTCTTCTCAAAATGCATGGCCACCTAGAACCTCAGAATGTGACCTTATTTGGAGCGAAGTTCTTTACAGTTGTAATTAGTTAAGATGAGATCATACCGGATTAGGGTGAGCTCTGAATCCAATGACTGGTGTCCTTTTAAGAAGGCCATGTGTAAACACGGAGACACAGAGAGGAAGGGGACATGAAGACGGAGGCAGGGATTGGAGTGACACATCTGGAGACAAGGAATGCCCAGCAACCACCAGAAGCTTGGAAAAAACAAAGAAGGATTCTCTCCTAGAGCCTCCAGAAGGAGCCCTGTCGACACCCTCATTTTGGACGCTAGTCTCTAGTACTGGGGGAAAACAAATTCTGTTGTTTTAAGCCACTCGGTTTGTAGTACTTTGTTAGAACGGAAAGTAATATACCAGGTATTGATATGCTGCAACTGGTAACGCCTCATCTTGCTCTCGTGGTAACACGAGATAAGATATTACAACTCCTCAGACCTTCTGAATAGGATAAAACACTTGGGGAGTTCAAGATCCTGGTTTCAGATGGTAAAAACAGCTCTGATGATTCTTTGGTTTCCTTCTAGTGGATGCTAGGGATTGTATTTTCAAAAAGGTAATCTCTCCTCTTACTTGAAAAAGTAATATCCTCTCTCACAGAAACTACATACCTCTCCCTTAAAGCTATCAGCCTTCTGGAAGGGGGACACTTTTTGCCTTCCTGCTGCAACCAGACTCTTTGTCTGAGTGACTCCTGTGACCTATGATACAGATTCGCCATCTATGAGATCCTGCCAAGGCATATACCCCTGGGAATTCCATCATGTGAAGCAGTTTCAGAACACACCACCTAAGGAATAACTAGTGGGGACCACAGAGCGATGCTCTTGTAAAGCTGTTAATTTAATCTGTAAAACAGGAATCTCTAAATAATAGGAAATGATGTAAGAAGGCATATTCCTTCAACAATCCCAAAAGTTCAACGGATTTCTAGTCTAAGTGAAAAAAGAGGCAATGAGAGACTTATTCACAGCATCGTTTTGGGTCCCACAAAGTTATATTTCTGCTTCGGTTTCTTAGTTGTTTGCTTAGTGAATCTCTGGTTTATGGATTTCAAGAAGCAGAGTATGGACATCAAATTCTTCCATATGCCCAAACTAGTCATGTAAACAAGAATCGCTCACATGTGTCAACTGAGGAGAGCAATTTACCTTTGCTGGCTAAGTGCCTGACTTTGGCATTAGCATCCCGATGACATAAATTGAAACACCTTTCTTCCCTCACTCAACGTTTTACAAAGCATCTACAGTGGTCCAAGAACTCTGCCAGGATACAGACTGAAGCAGACATGGTCTCTGCCTTCAGGCAGTTCACAGTCTCGTGAAGGAGACAGTCCCACAAACAAATGAGGCAACATGCCCAAGAATACTCAGGAAATAGAGATATAATTGCCTACTGGGCAAGAACAACAGGCAGGGAATGGAAACCCTTTAGCGGGAAATCTTTATGGACAAAGAAGTGGCTCCTGGATGGCAGCATGGGTGAGGAGAAAGCCCAAGCTCCACAGGCACCCAGAGTTCCCAGCTCTGCTTCCTGGCTAAGTAAGCTGGAGAAGGCACATGAACTCTCCAAGCCTTAGTGTCCTTCTCTGAGAAATGTTGAGTGATGCCACCTACATCATAGGATTCCTGTGACGCTGGAATGAGGTGATAGATATGAAACAGAGTGTCTAGGACACAGTGCATGCTCAATAAGTATTTAGTTCTCTTTCCTTTTTCATTCCCCTGGACAACTATGTGAACTAACAGCAATATATACTACAGGAACATAATCACCGCAAGAACTATGAAAACAACAGCAACAAATCCATACATGGTCAGTATCGTTTATTTTTACATAATAGTCATTATCCTGAATGCTAACCATTATATAGATCAATCTTTTCTTCTCATCAATTTACCATAAACACATATATGAAACAATCTTCAGAGAACAGAGATTTATCATTCTGGGGCTTTGTTCAAAAAAATAAATCTTCAATGAGTATACATTTATCCGGCAAGATTTCAAAAAAACTTCGGCTCACTAACAGTTTCGATGAAGCAGAAAATCTATATATCTATATAGATTAGCATCTATACATCTCTATGACTAAGCCGTTATTTAGTAGACTCGGTAAAAATTAGTTTAAGGAAGTTCTTTTGTTTCTGCGTGGACATTTCCTCACCAATTATCCTCTCTGAATACCTTAGAAAGTCTTCCAGTGGTGCTGGAGGGAGATGTTCCCTGTTGGGGATCCAGCTCCTTCATATGCCAACTACTCATCCTGAGCCAGGACCCCAGCCACCTTGTATATTTTATACTCCACTTCTCAAATTGGTTCATTTCTCTCCAAACACTTCTTGCCCTCTCTTACCACCATGCTTTCTTCCCCTATGCCATTCATCTTGCCTGAAATACCTTACCTTCCCATCTTCAGCCAACAAAATCCTAGCCCATCTTCTAAACCCAGCTCACAGCCTGTCTCCACGGAGCTGACCCGGGCCATTACCTCCCATGCTCTCCTGACCTCACTGTCCCGTCAGCATCACATTCACTGGTGTACTGCTGCTGGGGCTGTTATTTTTTTTACTCTTTGTTACTTATTTTACAATTTCACACTCCCTTTTCCCCCCAGCTGAATAAGCTTTCTGAGACCAGGAGCCACATGTTAGAATTGAGCATACTCTTTTGCACACTGTTGATATTTAGATTTATTCGTCGGTTGGCTAGAATACATGAGGTATTGTGATAGGAAATTTCAAAGTCCTGGAGCACCTGGGTGGCTCAGTCAGTTAAGCATCTGCCTTCGGCTCAAGTCATGATCCCGGGGTCCTGGGATTGGGCCCTGCATCTGGCTCCCTGCTCAGTGGGGAGTCTGCTTCTCCCTCTCCCTCTGCCTCTTCCCTCTGCTCATGCTCTCTTTCAAATAAATAATAAATAAATCTTTAATAAATAAATAACAATTAAAAAAAAGAAAATTTCGAAGTCCTTCATCAGCATGAATAGCAGTTTGCACAATATGAGTGACTTCTTTTGACATCACAACAGATGACATTTCTGAAAGCTCAAGATGAATAGATGAATTAAACTATTGGCATACTGTTTTCCCCTGCAGAAGGTATTTCATTGTGACAAATATTTTGAATGGCAACAGAATTATACAAATAAACTATCTCAGAATTCAAGCAGGTACTTATTACAGCCAGCTATATTAAATAATAATAGTGTTTGTATTTTAGTCAACAACTTAAATTTAACAAATTATTCACTGAGTCCCTAATTTGTACAAGGAACCATACTAAGATCCACTGGGAGAAGAGATGAATAAAAAACCAGCCAAGGGCGCCTGGGTGGCTCAGTTGGTTAAGCAACTGCCTTCGGCTCAGGTCATGATCCTGGAGTCACAGGATCGAGTCCCGCATCGGGCTCCCTGCTCAGCGAGGAGCCTGCTTCTCCCTCTGACCCTCCCCCTCTCATGTACTCTCTCTCATTCTCACTCTCTCAAATAAATAAATAAATCTTTAAAAAAAAAAATAACAACAACAACAAAAAACCCAGCCAAGTCCTCAACACTCAACACTTTAACTGAGGAGACAGACTTAAAAAATTTTTTACAAAACAAGTTAAATGAGCAATAAAATATAGCTAACCTGAGTAATATGTGTGATTCATTTCAACTGGTAGGGCTTAGGAACCATCCGTCAAAACAAAACAAAACCACAAAAAGGGACAAGATGACATTGGAACAAGGCATTGAGAGATAACTGGAACTCTGTAGACCAAGACGGCAGAAGGAGGATCGGGGTTATAAGATTAGCAAGAGCAAAATGTACAGACATGAACACACACCCTCACCCATTCTAGCTTCTCTCAGTAGGTGATCTAACCTGCTACTTCATGAGAAATTGAAAAGGTCATTCCTCTCCTGCATCTCACAACTGCCTCTGCCTTTCGCTCTATCTCAACAGTTTCCCCATTCTTCCCTAAAGCTAAATTCTCCCAGTTGTTCAGGACCCTCCTGCTGCTTGTCTAATGTCTCATCTTGTTGCAGCGCTCACCCTCCCTCTCCTTCCTTTTGCAGACAAGTTTTTGAAAGCATGGTCTGTACTGGTTGTCTCTACTTCATCTCTAATTCATTTCAGTTACATAAGGTTAACTGCCTCTTGAATCTTTTTTATTCAGTAGAATAAAGAGAAACAAGGATTTACTTTCTGATTTCCTCCTCTCTTTGTTTTTTTTTTTTTTAAGATTTTATTTATTTATTTGAGACAGAGAGAATGAGAGAGACATAGAGCACATGAGAGGGGGGAGGGTCAGAGGGAGAAGCAGGCTCCCCGCCGAGCAGGGAGCCCGATGCGGGACTCGATCCCGGGACTCCAGGATCATGACCTGAGCCGAAGGCAGTCGCTTAACCAACTGAGCCACCCAGGTGCCCCCTCTCTTTGTTTTAAAATAAGTTAACCAAAAAAAAAAAAAAGTTAACCAGTTATTTCTTTTTAAAATTTATTTGCTATATTCAGGAAACAGAGAATGAATAGTCTCTGCATAGGATTTGTCACGTCTGGAAAGTGAACAGCCGAGACTCTGCGTAAGTGTTTCTAACCCCACTGAGAACGCTGAACCTTAAACAAGCCCTTCTTTCCATGTGCCTTTCCTAACTCAGCTCTTTACAGTTCTTCAGATGAGAAGAGACAGTGTATACAATTCATCCTCTTTGACAATATAAAACAGGTCCTTTTAAGGAAATTATGTTACACGAGCTAGGTCCTTAATCTTTTCTAGGAGATCAGGGTAAGGTAAGGCTTGGTACAGCCACACTGTACTGATACACCTGCAGAAGCATCCCAAGCTAACCCCCTTGATTTATGTTCTGCTTCTCTGGCAGTTTCATTTACTAAAGGAATAATAGCTATGATGGTCTCTCCTCTTATATACGATAAATAGCCAGAACCCTCCATAACTTACTTTGTTCACCTTTCTTTCCTTCAAAGCCAAATTTATCAGCACCCATTAACCACCTACACCGATTTCAAAAAATGCAAAGACTCACCCATATGATATTTACACTTAAGTCTTTTCATGGACAGTGAGTGTTACGTATACGATTCCATGAACTGTTGGACAATATATAGATCTTAACTCATCTTTTCAGATTTCCTTTGCCATGAACTTCAGTTCACTGAACAATCTAGTTACCCCCCCTTCATCTCTTAAAAATAAATTTATCCCCCACACACTCTGCTTTTTAAATATAGCTCTCCTTAAAGCAGATAAAGATCTGTATCATTCACTTCTCTTCTGTCCTCCTACAGAACAGAGTTTACAGACCTCCCAACTACACTGGACATTACAGAAATTCCATAAATATTTATCAACAGGCAGATTTATATTTAATAATATTGTTAAAATTTCCGTAACGGTCACCAAATAAATGTTCTGACTAAAGACCAAATGGAAAATTTCAAGCCCACCTCTTCAGACCCCGTGTAAGACTCAGGTTAAGATTACAGATGGAAACCCACATTCCATATGTCTAAATATTTAAAAGTTATATATCAAGTTAAACTATTAAATAAAATATGGTCTCTTCCTCCAATCTTGACAAATATACCTTCAACCACCTGGGCGTACAGGAACGAATTTAGAACTTCTAGACTCCTTGAAGTTCCACAATATAGTACATGCAGGCTCTAAGCTGTTTGGGGTCAGGAAAATTCCAGTCAGGTACTCAGAATATGGGGGGTGGGTGTGTAAGGGCTGGGCACACCCCCTTAACCTCTTAGGTCCTTCTTTCCGTGGGGAAATGTGGCCAGAACAGGGTCCTCTAATTCACAGGTCCTCTAATTCACGGGCCTCTGTTGTTGGAACTGAAGGCAATACTGCATAATTTACCAAAATGGAGAATTTACCAGATCAGTCTTATTACACTCGGTTAATACAGTAGCTGAAACTAAATATATAAAAAAAGATTAAGTAGTAAAACCTGAAACTCCAATCCCCAATCACTTCAGTTCCCTCGAGATCTACAGTAAAAAAGAGCCTAATATTTATCTGACTCTACCCTACAGCCTAATGTAGATTCTGTGCTTTTTTTTTTTTTTTTTTTTTTACAAATTCATACAATTTACAGGACTCTCTTCACAGCTAGAGGGAGTTAAGACAAGAAGGAGCAGAAGAAGAGGGAAAGGAGGAAAACATCAAGTATTAGAGATCAGACATGCAGGTCTAAGAAGACATTTCCCTTGTGTTCTGTCACTTGTCTGAAGAAGCACATGACACCATGACTAACCATCTGATCACAGCCGTGAGTATCCCTGCTTGCTCTCACTAACACAGATTCATGTAGTCCGTTCACGGGCCTCATAAAGCTCCTATTCTAGCCACTGGGTCCATGGGAAGGCAAGCTGAACCTTGTCAATGTTTAAGCTGAGACTGATACCAGCTCTCTCTACACCTCACCATAATCTGCTGCCCTGCAATTTCCACTTCACTTAGCAAGAAAATTAATTTGTTAATTTGAGAAAAACTAATAAATAATTCTCATCCCAATACATACATACATACTCCACAGGAAGGGAAGTATTTCAACTGGAAATCTTATTTATGTGTACTTACTGAGATTGTACCATTGTCTAGACCTATGGACAGTCTTCTTGTTTCCGGGTTAAAAGACATGCATGAACATGGAGCTGAAAGAAATGAACATGTTGATGAAATTAACAAAATGATGATTCTCACTGATTCAGGAGTGACTAGCTAAAAGTGTGTGGCTATTTTTTCCCCACTATTTCCTGAAAAACAGTTCATTTAACACCCACTCACCAAAAAATAAAAACAGTAATCTTACAACCAACCCCTAGTTTTTCAGTTATCCTTTTAATGAATATAACAAGTAAGATATTCTCAAACTGGACTAGTTCCAAGGGGCTTGGTCTCAGCTGTTCTGTCAGAATGGAATCTAAATTTGCTTGACTAGATTAACAATATTTTGTGCTGTGTAATCCCTCTGTCCCCAATCTATCTCTTCCACTCAAATCCCATCTTTAATAGAAACAACCTATCTTTTCTCAACTAAGGAAAAAAATACAAAGAAAGATCTTGTAATTCCCTCCTCCCCCCAGGTACACACACTAGTATAAACATCTGTTTTTTGATGCAGAATTGATTCGGGGCATGTGGACTAACAGAAGTCTTTTACTCTCAGCACTGAAGGCTGCTAAGTGAAAAAGCCTGAGGATCTGTCTCAGTTTAAGGGGGAACCAACTGGACACAGAGCCAGGCTCTATGGAAAGAAATCAAGTCTGGGGAGGGCCTCCCTGTTCTGTGAAATTGGCTACTTAGCTGAGCCTAAGTAAACTAAGCATGCCTGGAAGCCAGTGTGGGCAAGAAGTGCTTGCTGAGCAGACCGCTTCCGGGTCCCTGCCTTCTCTATCTACACAGGCTCCCAAGAATGGAGCCTGCTGGCAATTTATGCTACACCAAAATTGTTGTTCTAAAAACACATCCAACACAGTTTTTAAATTTCTCCTCCACCTTCACAGTGGCCCTGTAGATGACAAACTGCTCATCAACATAATCATAATCAGCCTCAGATATCTTTACTCCTACTTTCCACGGTTATGATTAGATGTCTTACTCAAGGTCACGCAGGAAAAAAGAAGTTGGAGAAGGTTCAAAGACTTCATTCAAACACACAGTCCTATTTTGAAATACCCAAATTAGATTACCTCTAAACTATAAAAGAATTTCAAGTTCTACTAACAGAGCCACTTCATAAACAGATCACTTAGTAACATTTTTTTTTTTGTTCTCTATAAAAGGACCATGAACAACAAAAAAGATCTTCCAAACTGCATGAAGTATTTACTTTTTTCTAATTTTCAATCATGATATATTCAGAAAATGGAAACACAAAAAATAATCCCCCCCCCCCACTTCCACCAGTGCAGCAGAGTATCTTCACTCTGATCAGCCACAAAATTAAGCTGGATTCCCAAAAGTACACTGCTGCAAAAAGGAGTCAAATGATATTTAATGCTCTGCCCTAAGAAAGTCACTCTTTCTCGCCTGTGGCCCATCAACTATGTTGGCACAATTTCTAGGCAGGTGTTAAGATGCCTGTAACATGCGTTCAGAATTAAAATCTAATGATTTCATGGAAAATTATCATGTTAGCTGAAAAGAGCAAAAGAAAAAAATATATTGTGATTACAACTACATAAAGTTCATAGCCACCTAAAAACGTACATGGAGAAATGAAACTGTTTTTGTGTTCATGTGACAAGATCATTTCTATATTAATCTTATTATTTTGCTATTCCTGTTAAAAGTTTTAAGTATCTAAAGGTGTATATTAAGATATAAGCATGAGCATATGAAGCAAAACTTGACTGCAGCCCAAAGGGCTATAAACTAGTCAAGAATAACCTTATCACTTAGCTGCCTGCCTGACCATATAAAAGTTTTTTCTGTGTGATTTCCTCCAAAGTTCATATCTGGTTGTGTAATAGTTAGAAAACCCACTGATCTCTGAATGTGATTTAAATGACTGTTTTTACAACACTGCATCAGTTACCTTGACATCTACATTGCTATTTCTTTATTTCTGGATTTCTTCTCCCCTTTACTAAATTTCTTATTATTCTTTTAACAAAAATCTAGAATGCTTACTATGTTCCAGGCATGTGATATAATGATAGATAAGGAATTATAGCTGTCATCAAGGAATTTATAGATTTTGGCACCAACCATGTACAGGAACTGTAAGACTCATCCCAATGTCACCATTAAAGTCCAAATCACTTTATGTTTACAGTAAGAAACACCATCAGAATTCAAAAGGAAAAGACCTTTCCCAGAGAGTCCCATAAACAAAATAAATTTAGAAATCCTGTTGTTCTAGAACCCATATACTTGAACCCAAGATGGTTCTAGACAGGGGAATGCCAGAGCTAAAGAGCATTAGCTTCCAGGTGCCCCCAAAGACAAAACCGCCCCTCCATGGGGGCATTATTGGTAAAACACCAAGCAAACCTGGGTGTGTGTGTGTGTGTGTGTGTGTAGGGAAAGACTTCTGGTAGGTGA